>NC_058406.1:89190848-89327166 GCF_002201575.2 Neomonachus schauinslandi | reverse complement strand
GTGTGTGTGTGTGTGTGTGTGTGTGTGTGTGTGTGTGTGTGTGTGTGTGTGTGTGTGTGTGTGATGAGAGGGTGTTGATACCATCACAGCCTATTTGCTAATTTGAGTGCTAGGAAAGGAAAAGGAATGTATAAGCTGTCAAGGGGAAGATATATATTTTTTTTTCTAAGATTTTACTTATTTGACAGAGAGACACAGAGAGGGAACACAGCAGGGGGAGTGGGAGAGGGAGAAGCAGGCTTCCCGCGGAGCAGGGAGCCTGATGTGGGGCTCGATCCCAGGACCCTGGGGCCATGACCTGACCCGAAGGCAGACGCTTAACGACTGAGCCACCCAGGCGCCCCAAGGGGAAGATATTTGAAGTGAGGAAAGAAATCACATAATATCCTTGAGTAGTAAAGGTTAATACTGGTACAAAAACTAATAGTGCTTCTCTGTCCAAGCAGTAAAATAAGAAAAATGATTTTTAACAACAGCTAAATTGATTTAGGCTTTAAATTAGGAAATGGTTAAAGTTGACTGTTAGTAGTAAACTCAGATATTTCAGATAGTATTTGGTTTAAATGGCATTAACCATAAAATAAGCAGCTGTTAGTTTTGAGTAGGCCTGCCCAGAGATAGAGGGTAGTGGTGATAGTTGCCTTTATTTTTTTAAATTATTTTTTAAAGTTTTATTTAGAGGGAATGGGGTCTCTGGCTTATCATGTGGGCTTTGGTAGATACCAGATTTTGCACAAATAAGAAACCTTAAATGCGTATCTCCTGTGTTTTGTTACAGTGATATATAGGATGTTTATCATTTAAATAGCAGTTTTAAATTCTGATTACAGTAATTCTTACTATAATAATCACTGAGGCTGTCCTCAGGAATGTAATGAGAAGAGCTTTTAAGCAGTTCTCATTGACTCTAGACACCACGTCACATCCTTGGATCTTTCCATCCCTCTGGCATTCTGTCTTCTTTGTTTTTGGGGTCATTAAAGACAAATTCATTAAGGGTCCTGAGCCAAGTGCTAAGTATTTAGACATGGCTTCAGTCATCTTAACTGACTGAACCACTCAGGCGTCCCTGCTTCAGTCATCTTAGACAAGACTCCCCAGTTGTAGAGCTCACTTTGACATATGACATTGTCCTGCTGGCCATTTCCTGCAGCAAGAAAGGAGGCCTGGGGAAGCAATCTGTGATTAGGAGGCCTGGGCTTGGTTGTGGTTCCGAGCCACCAGTACAAGCCCTCTGTTTCTGAATGTGGCTGTGATGGGCAGGGGTTGCTGCCAGGTTTCCTTCCCAGTTTTTCTGGAGGATCATCAGTGGATCTGCTAGGAAAGCACTTCATCATTGTTGCTAGGACTGCAAGGAATCAGAAAATGATGAGCAATGTCTGACCTAGGTGATTTCCTTTTATGATGAAGGAAACAACTCTTTGGTAATCTCAGCATTCTGGTGGCTCCCTTGTCTGCAGTAGACTCTTCACTTGTGATTCGAGCAACTCTACAATACCAGCTTTTGTCCAGTGTTTACATGGTAGCCATGCTTGACTTTGAATATATTAGTTTGTTATTACATGTATCTTTAACATTTCCTTACAGGAAGGGAATACTTTATTCCTCTCCCCCCCTTTTTTAGAAGAAATGGCTTAATTTTATTAGGAAGATTAGAGATTTTGTATCTTAGAAAGCAACGTTAAAACTAGCAGCATAACTTTATCTGAAATTAAATATGAATGATTATTTCATAAAATCAATAAAATTGAATGAACTGAAAAATCAGTGTGCTTTATAAATATGCCTTTTAAATTATTTCCTATTTCCCTGTGGTGAATATATGGACTCAGTGGATTGCAATCTGGATGTCAGTGTAGAGTTTCATTTATAAAAACTATTCTCAATAAACTGATCCTTTGCAACAAACGGTTGTTACGGGCCTATTTTATGTAACAACTTCAGTAGGTAATGGGGAAGCATTGTTGTTCTAGAGCGATTTTTTTTTTTTTTTCAGTCAGAGATAAACCAAAGACTATACCTAGAAAGAAAAATACTGTATATAAACATGTGATAGCGTATGCCATTGGTTAACTATGAACTAACTGCAATTGAGAGAATTTGATGATGGCTATGATTTGGGTAGGAATGCTTCATTGTGAAATGGTGTATATGAAATGAGGGTTGACCTAATAAGACAAGTAGAGAGGAGGAGGAATTCTAGGGAAGGCTGACATATCAGACTGTGTAATGCATAAAGGCACTCACTACATTTCAAGAGTCTCTATCAAGATGTCTCATCACAGACATCACAAATTTGTATGTTTATGACAATTTTCACGTAGATAGTAGTCTACATTCGAACTGCTTTGGTTTCTTGATGTTCCTTGAGTATATTGGATAGATTCTTAAGGCCTTTGTATTGGCTGTTTCTTCTGCCTTGAATGTTTGCTCCGTAGATATCCATGTGGTCAACTCTTCCACCTACTTCAAGCCTTCACTCAGATGGCCTTCATGATAATGCTTACCCTGTCCACCCAACCTAAAAATTTCCTTTACCTGCCCCCTCATATTACCATGATACAACATTGATTTGTAAATGTTGACTATAACAAGCATGTGAGGGCGACCTGGCTGTGACATCTGTCACCCCATTGATTGTCAGGGTTGATTTGGTTGATCTGGCTGGCTAGGTGGGCGTCCCCTCTCCCTCACTGCTCTGTGTGCATCCGTCCTGAAGCTGCACACTGTCGAAGAGGACCACCTTCCTCGATAGGAGAAGGACTATTCTTTGGTCAAAGGTATATGAGCAGCTGTGGTCCCCTTCTGGAACCCAACAAGCTCTCAAGGTCCATTTGTAGGAGAACGCAGGTTAGTCAAACTTCCAAGACTCCGGACACATCCAAATGAGGTGTTGAATGTGGCAGTTTGCCTTTCTTTAAAAAAAAAAAAAGTTGAATGTAATGAATAATTACATTATACTTAATAAGTTCATTATTCCTCTCCTCCCACTTGAAGTTTAATGATGACAAAGAAATTTTTCTTTTATGCATTTTTTTTACATTGGTATATCCTGAGTGCTTGGCTCATCACTTTGGTACATAGTAGACCCTCAGGTATTTTTTGAATGAATGGATGAATGCAAGAATGAGGTTGGAAGCTTTCTAGCTTAGGAGATTTCAGGAATGGTGACTCCATTACCTAAGGTTATGAGAAGTTTTTTTGTGTGTGTGTGATGGTGAGAGAGATTGTATCTGTTTTTCAATGTCGATTTCAGATAGGACTACAGATAGGACATCTGGGCTTATTTGGGAGCAGTTGAAGTCATGACTGAGAGTGTATGCCTGATAACAACAGAGGGTTTTGGATGGAACCCTGAGGAGTGACATTTACAGAATGAAAAGGGCGGGAGGCAATAGGGGAAACTGTAACACAGTAGTCAGAGTAGGAAGAAATCCCGGAGGAAGTGTGGTCCTGCAGACTATGGAAAAAGATAGTGATCCTAGTACAAAATCAAATAAGGAAAGTACTAAAAATTCAGGAATCAGATTTGGCAATTGGAAGGTCATTGGTAATTGATTTTGTGTGTTGGATAGTGTGGATGGCAAGGGGAGTTGGTATAGGAAAAGAACCAAGAACACGAAGACCCCACTTTTAGATCATTCACGATGGGCACCACACTTGTTGGAAATCATTTAATCATGTTATATGTTTGTATTTATTTAGACTTACATCTCTGCATACAGTAGCAATATGTCCTTCTTTAACAAAATCAGCACCTTAGCTCAGTTTTCTAGGAAATGGAAATTATCTTGAGGAAGGAAGGGTGCCTGTTCTGGTTCATACAAAGGGGCTGTGTGAGCACGGTCTACTCAGTGGCTCTGAGTGGAGACAACTTGAGAAGCTCTTGTTGGAACTCATTTTTTGATGTAGAAGAGGAAAGTGATGTATGGTAGGAGAACCATGTTAACTACAGGTTCTGAGAAAGATAGCCCCTGCTTTTGGCTCCTTCTCAGCCAACCTAATAATGAAAACATTAGAGTACTCAGCTTGCAGGGTAATGAGGGAAGAAGGGAAAGTGGAAGAATAAAGAGAGACAGTTGAAAAGGGTTGACAGCATCTGGAGCTGGCTTGAGAGTGACAGGAAGGGGGTCAAGAATGATTTCAAGGTCAAAGATGCGGGAAGAAGCTTTTTTTTTTTTTCCCCCCCTACACAAATGGAGGTGTTGGTTCTCGGGGTAAATATGAGTTTTGTTTTAGCCATGTTTAGTTTGAGATGGCTGGGGAAAGTTAGGAATTTTTGTTAGATAGTTTTTGAACAAACTTAGAGGAGAAGAATCAGTTTTGTCTGTTTTTAGTTGAAGTTATGAGATTATGGTAATGGTACTCAATGCTAGCTTCTATAGTATTTTTATGTGACTACCCTCATTAGTCTTCACACCACCCTGTGAGATTGGCATTGTTATTTCTATTTGAGGTTAGAGAGACTTTGTTATTTGCCTGGCATCCAACAGTTTAAAAATGATAAAGCTGGAGGTAAAACTAGGGTCGGTCTGCCTCCAGAGCCCTCATCCTTAACTCCTGTTCCTCTCTGCTTCCTTGGCTGTCACTTGGGGGGTGATTAGGGAGTCTTTGGGAGCATCATACCTCAAGCAACTATGGTACTTGTTTTTCACAGCCTTTGTTTGACGTTCATTACTTCAAAGATTATTTGGTTAAACCTTTGTTGCAGCTGTAGGCATTTCTTGCTGTTGGAATCCTTTTGGAGATGCTGGTTTTCTTCTGAAAGATCTAAGGGGCTTTTACTTACCAACTGTTCAGGTACTTTTTAAAACCAAATATCCTGCTGCCTCTTTTTTTCTCAGCAGAACATGTCCACGCCTTGACTTTGATTTTTTTTTTTTTTTTTCCCCTTTTTGTGTTTTGCCTGACCTTGTTGAGGAGGGGGGGAGATATACCTCAAGCCCTGCCTAGTCAGTTAAAACAATTTCACACTGGTAGATGATCTCATTTCAATTCTCTTTACTGTTTTGACCTAAGATGTGGCTTAATAATAAATAAATACTTAAAAAAGAGGCAGCGCCTGGGTGGTTCAGTTGTTTGAGCATCGGACCCTTGATTTTGGCTCTGGTCATGATCTCAGGGTTGTGAGATGGAGCCCCATGTTGGGCTCTGCTCTGTGTGGAGCCTAAGATTCTCTCTCCCTCTGCCTTTCCCCCTGCTTGCGCTCACTCCCTCTCTCTCTCAAATCTTTTTTTTTTTTTTTTTTTTTTTAAAGAATTGGCTTAATAATCCAGATATGTTAGCCATTGGGATTTACCCCTTAATACAGTAACATCATATCCATTGCTGGGAAATTTTTAATAAGTTCTCTGTTTGGTATGGCAAACATGAGTATGACTGGTATGTAAGCAAGTTACCTTATTTCAGGAGATTCCACAAATGTCAGTAAGGTTGGGTTTTTTTGCTTTTTTTTTTTTTTTAAATTTTAACTTCATTGTTATCTAATTGGCCTTCTATATTTAAGATTTATAATCTCATGGCAGGTGATTTTATAATTTTTATAATTTCATAAGTATTTGGCATAATTCCATAAACTATGAAAATTCCATTCATCTAAAAAAAAAAAAAAAACCCTATGTAAGAGTATCTAAGCAGTACTTCTGTGTGTGGCAGTAGTGAAAGGGCAGGAGAGGGGATATTACCAAAAATAGATATAATTTATTCTTCCCGAATATGAAATAAACATCATACAGTCATCACATTTCGACAAATGGCATGGATTGGAAGATGAGCAAAGTTATTTTAAGAGTGGGAAGTACATGGTGACAATTACATTTCCATCCATTACAATGATCACGTAAAGTGATTTTGTACATTTAATCACAGATGGCCTTTTTTATTAATCACTTTAGGAACTTAGCTCAGAAAGCTAGGTAAAACCTTTAGAGACCCTCAGGTCAGCCTCCTGTCCTTTGGTGTGGAAGGTTAGAATTCATCTATAACAGAGGTTCTCAAACTTCTTCAATTTATGGCATATTGAATGTCTATGATTTTTTTTCCATTTTACCCCTCAATCAAAATAACAACAAAACGAAAAACCCTAGCATTTTTGTTTTTAAGTAGTTAGCTATAGACACCTTAATAGTTGTTTGAAAAAATACACGTAAATTGAAAGGAAAAACTTTATTTTCCTTGCTCAAATACCCACAATTATTTACTAATGAGATGTGTATGCCTGATGGTTACTACAAAACTTCTCAGATCTTGGAGCAAGATGACACACCACCATACCCTCATTTTCTTTTCCACATTGAATGAGGTACTGTATTTACTTTTTGATCATAGCAACCGCCGAATACCCAGCTTCACAAAGATATGGCTTTGAAAGGAATGTGGTATGATCTAGTGTTGAAACTGCGTACTAATTTCGGCCAATAGTTCATGCAATGCCTGATAGATGTATTCTTGTGACTTTTTGTTTTTTGTTTTTTGAAAATTTAAAATCTCTTGCAGTGTCCCTATGAGTTTGCTGTGGTGTTCCGGGGCACCTTGGTGCATAACTTGGGAATCCAAAGATCAATAATCTTATACTAAGTAGATGATGGGAGAGAGACTAGAAATTACTTGCCTCCTACTGCTGTGTGATAACATAGGTAAATTGTCAGATACAATGCCTGGGTGCCCAGCCGATATAAATTATCTTTCCCTTGTCCTAGCAACAGCTTTTATAGCCATATTTCCCCCTCTTCATGGTCTGACTTACATTTACAGTCTAGTAATCTTTACTAAGCACAGCGTCATATAATTTATTGCCACTTGTTTGATTTTATTTGTAAGTGGGTGACATAGTTATTACCAAGTCACTGCTATGGAGCAGATGGCTTTATAAAAAACTTTATTTACATAAAACTTAAGAGGCAAAGAAGTATTGCTTAATAGAAGACTGTGTATATACTATTTTCCTGAGAGTTTAATCACACAACAGCCACATAAATAGTTGTGTGCAAGATACAAGTCTTGTAAGTTCACAGAGGTCATATAGTCCCTAACGTGGTATTTATTGTAACCTCTGTTAACTGAGTGATAGCTTCCCTATACCATGGTGAAGGTAGCTATTTCAGAAGAGCATTTATGGGGCCATTTCAAAAAAAGACCGTGCTTAATTTAGCAGCTTCATTTGTGGTTTAGAGGCAGTGATCATTCTGTAACATGACTGCACTCGTCAGCTCTCATCATGCTCTCACATTTTAGTGACTTATCTTGACAACAGATTGGTTGTGGGTCTGATAAGAGTAGGGGCCCCTTCAATATCTAGACTTTATAAGGTGTGACGTTTCACGTGTATGTTGAAGAGACAATTTCTCATCTCTACCTATTAATAGTGAAGGCCTGAAAACAACTTTGAGACACTGCACTGATGGCTTCCAGTGACTCACACAGACATTTTTCAGAAGAATGTAGGGAAAATACCACATTTGTATGCAGTAGTGGGGGCATACAGCCAACTCCTACCTAGTGTGTGTGAAGACCTTGTGAGTACACTCTACCATGTCTTCACATACCCTGTTAGTTTTTAATCGGTTGCCTAAATATTAGAGCTTATATGTTACATACAGATGGATGTCTACCCGTAAATGTTTCTTTCAAATTATTGAAAATATCAAGTGTTGAGTTTTATTTTGCAAGGTGTCTAATGCAGGTTTGAGTTTCTTGAAAAGTAGAAGAATTTGAGATCATTTTAGTGAGTTACAAATGCCTGCTTGATATATAATCATGCTGAAAATGAATGAACATACAGAAGAAATAGAAATTTTATGGAGAAAGAACTGTTGAAAGATCTAAGGAGATTCCTGAAGAGATCAGGTTTCGACCAGTCAAGATACAGATCAAAGTAAGCCTTCATGTTTTCTGGTTACCTATTCTGGGAAAAGCCAAAGGAGCCAAATAAGACTTTTGATCTGCGTTCAAAACCCAGCTTCACCTGTTGTTATTAGTTTGGCTTTGGACAAGTTATTTCACCTGTCTAACCACATGTACCTACGTAGAAAAAGGGAGGAATACCTGTTTCATAGAATGATCCCAACAGTAAGATTAAGTAATAGCACAGAGGACCTCAGGGAACCTCATTTAGCCCTGATACATCCTACTGCCTAAGTTCACGGAGCCAACTCTCTCCTGTCCTTCAGAGCTCACACATGGCTCCATATCTGTCAAGCTTTCCCTGAGCTCTCCCATTTTAGTTAACTGTCATCTGCCATGCTCCCATAGCCATGAACACACCCTGATGACAGCACTTAGCAAATTGTACTAGAATGATTTGCTCCTGTCTCCTCCAGTGGGCGGTATGGTCCTTGAGGCGAGATCACTGTTTTTCAGTGCCTTGCACTGAATTGAGTAAGTGCTCAGGAATGATAGGGAGTGAATGATCTGACTAGTGAATGACCGCTTACCTCTGCCAGCTCACCTGCAGGCTCTGTATTAATATGTCTGTGTGACTGTGCTCTGGACACCCTACCCCGTGCTCCTGAGTATTGTGTGAAAGAACTAGATGCTTGTATAATGCAGTTGTAGGAAATAATAATTACACTGAAAAGAAGTTCTCTAGGAAACTTTTCTGACTCCCCCCCCCCCCCCCCCCCTTCTAGGCAGAATAATCATTCTGTTGTTCGTGCCCTCAGAGAACCATGTACTCACTTCCATCCTCTCCATCATTCACTTGAACTCTCTTCTTGAGCTCCTATTGATTTGTGTTTGCTTTCCTGGTGGATAATAAGCTCCTTGAGGGTTGGCGTTGTGTCTAGTTCATCTTTGCCTTCTCAGGACTCAGAGGGTGTTTGTGGATGGCGTGAGTGTGTCAGATCATCTCAGACTGAAATGTTGACCTGTTAATTTTGTTAGGATGAAGAATATTCCCGTACTTAAAAAGGCTTAAAAAATTGATCTGCACTGTATAGAATAGTTTAAAAGATGTTTTATGAGTGTTTCCTTATGGGAACATCTATAACATTTGGTTATTTATACTCGTGTAGTATATAATCTATTGTTTGCACATTTTACTTGATACATTTTATGGAAGATATGTTTTCTGAAGTAGATGTATTTTATAGGAAATGTATTTTAAATACCAACAAAACTCCCAGTGCTATGAAGTATGTGAGTTGTTAAACGCAATAAAACATAATAAGCCAGGAATCTGTTGTTTCCTGTTGCTCTGCAGGGACTCTAGAGGTTGAAAGCTTTATTTTGGAAAAGTGATCTTTATGTTATTCAGGTAAACTGATGTATTAAGTAACAGTGCAGTTGTAGAGATTCTTGTCTACCAGGCTTGGTGTGTAGGGTAGAAAAAACATGGTTCACTTAGAAGGCTACTGGGCATGGTGGGAAATATCATTTTCTCATGTTATCTTTTTCTCACATACTTATTTTTTCAAAGTTAGAATAGCTTTATTTTTCATACTTGTAGATGAAGGACATATCTATTTATAAAAGTAATTTCTACTTATGAAAAAAATAGAAATAAGATGAAATCTCACTACCCAAAGCCATTACTGAATTTATTGTATATAGTTCCACACTTGTATACACGTATATATGCATGTGTTATATATATGTATGTTCACATGCTCACACCCACCCATCCATATTTTACAAAATGAGGTTGTACAACAGTTAATGAGTTTTTGTCTGCTTTCTTTAAACTTAATAATGTCAGTGATTTTATCAATTTTTCAAACTATGACATTCTTTTTAAAAAAGATGTATTCATTTTAGAGAGCGTGAACATGTGTAGGGGGTGGGGCGGAGAGAGAGAGAGAGAGAGAATCTCAAGCAGACTCCCCACTGAGCGCGGATCCAGACGCAGGGCTCTATCCCACGAACCTGAGATTATGACCTGAGCCTAAACCAAGAGTCGGAACCCAACCGACTGAGCCACCAAGGTGCCCCAAATTTCTAAAAATTTTTAATGAAGAAAATGTCTAAGATGTGGCATACAAAAGTGGTTCTGAGACTTTGGGTTTTATTCATGTGTGGGGAAAAGAGTACTGGATAGTTTTAGCAAGTAAGGGCAGTAATAAAATCACATAAGATGTCTCAATGTCTACTCTCACCTTCATTTCATAAAGGAGAGGGCTGATTGCAACACACAGATGTGAGAAGGGTATAATCTCAGAATGCCAGACACTCAGAAAGTATCACCACAAGGGCTCAGAGGAGTGGCTCTGAGGAACCGCCGTGCTTCTACTTAGTTACTGTGCAGTACATACACATGTGATGTGGTGCAGGAGGCCAGATGATGGATCTTGGTCCAGGAGGAGAAAAGCCTCTGGATTTAGTGGGACCATGGGGTCCCTGTTGCCCTGCAGTGAGCACCTTCCTGCCTCATTCTCTCCCCTTCCTGCTGGACTGGCTTTCTCAGTTCTCCCATTTGCTCCTGCCCATTCAGGTTGCTGCTCCGCCGCCTTCTGTTGCTTTTCCTGTTTGCTTCTCCTGTCTCTTCTCTGCTTTCTTTTCCCCCCCTTTCTCTGTTTTTCTGATTCTTATGGTTTTCCCTGCCGAGAAAAGTTGATCTTTTAAGACACGGTTTTCTTCTCTTATGTTGTCAGTGATGTAATCAAAGGCATTTATTAAGTTGTTTATTCAACACATCACGTGTCTTTCTAGGCAGCAGTGATGCAAAGACAGCCAGTGTCTCCCGCCAGGGGAGTTCTCAGTACAGTGGTGGTCACTTTGGGTCTTTAGCACTTTGGGGCAGTTGTCTTTGCTCGTCACTGTTCCTTGTGTCAAATATGATTCTCCGTGTACTGATTGAAGCCTTATTGTAGATTATAGATTTCTTTGGGTCAATGTGTTTTTTCTCTCCCCTTATATCTCTTGAGTGCAGAGCAGTGTCCTACACAGAGTAAATTTTTTTTCCTGTCTATTTCTGGGGACGGGCTTTTTGAGAACCTGATCAATGTTTGGAGTCAAACACTTTAGTCCCACATATGGCCTAAATTATGGTCTAAGTTGCAAATGTATCTGGTTTCCTCTCTAATATATAATAAAAAAACAGTGGGTTATAGGTCTGAAAAGGTGTTCTAAACAGAATCTGACATTCCTATAGCCATCACTTTTTAGAGATTGGCATTCAGTTATAGTCAGGGATATAATCTTTTCAAAGATAGGATCACAAGCACCATGTAGAAGATATCTTCCCCCACACTCCTCTATCCTTCATTCTAATATATTAGGCTCAGGTTATGATTAGATTTCTTGTGGTAGGAGATTTTGTGTTGAGGAATTAAAGGACTTTACTATAGTAAACATAGATTGTAGGGGGACTAATCTGAGTAACCAGCTTAAAGTTTTAAATAACTATTTTTTTTATTGACGAAGGTCAAACAATAAAAGTAGTACACTAAGTAAAGAGACTGTACCTGACATTTTAGATATCAAATTGCTAATATTGGCTGCTATACAATTAATTTGATGAATGAGGAAAATAGTGATCCCATGATGTTGGAAGATGGATAGTTCTTGAGTGGGGATGAGATTGGGGCATCCTACATGCTTGTCTTTTTTCCAAAGGGTCCGTTCTTAAGGACTTCCTCACGTAAATTCTGAGTCTCTAAGTGGAGAGCTTTATCAATTGATTTTTTTAAATTTAAATTCAATAGCCAACGTATAGTACATCATTAGTTTTTGGTATAATGTTCAGTGATTGATTAGTTGCATGTAACACCCAGTGCTCATCACCTCACATGCCCTCCTTAATGCCCATCACCCAGTTACCCCATCCCCCACCCATCCCCCCTTCTGCAACCCTCAGTTTATTTCCTGGAGTCAAGAGTCTCATATGGTTTGTCTCCCTGGTTTCTTCCCCTTCAGTTTTCCCTCCCTTCCCTTATTGTCCTCTGCACTATTCCTTATGTTCCATATATGAGTGAAACCATATGATAATTGTATTTCTCTGATTGACTTATTTCACTTAGCATAATCCCCTCCAGTTCCATCCATGTCGATTGGTTTCTTAACACTTGATTTATGTCCAGAATGTTCTGCCAAATGCAGGTTGCCTTACTAATACTTTACAGAAATGGCTCTGTGGTTCTGCAGGTCTCTGGCTTCCCGGATTGAATGTTATATGTCTGTGTTGTTCTGGTGGACTCAGTCTTGCATATCTATGGCCTTGAGGGGAGGTGTGTGGCACCCCCTCTAGTAGGGAGAGTCACTTTATACATGGAGTCCTAAGTGAAAATTGATCCCCACTGGAGCTGATGCATGACTTTTTTGGTCTCACCTCACTAAATACCCATTGATGCAACAACAGTTTCCTGGTGTTACTGCTAATTGCTTCATGGGTAAATTCCTATGAGCTTCATATACACAGTAACAGTAAAGCGTTTTGGTATTCCTGTGTGATTCATATTGACAAGATATAAAGTGTAACAGTTCTGCAGAAGTATGCAAAATCTATAATTGATTTTTGAGGAAGGAGGACACATGATCAAGGTGAGATTGCTAATAAAATGTAAATATAAGATAAGATAAAAGATTATTTTTATTATAAATCTTTCAAAAGTGTACAGAAATGAGTGAAGGAGCCAGTCACCTAAAATTTCCTCTTCTCTGTCATTGGAACATCTAAAAGCATAACGTGGTGGGTAGAATAGTAACTATGAAGCATAGGCTTCAGTTTGAATCCTTGCTCCTCCACTTATTGGCTGTATGACGTCCGGCAAGAGTTGAACCTTTCCCTGCATCTGTTTCCTCCTCTGTGAAGTGGGGATAGTTTCCTCAAGGATTTTTGTGAGTGACAGTGTGTATATGTGTGTGTATATGCACGTACTTATGCTTAGAATAGTGCCTAGCATATAGTAAGACCTGTATAAATGTTAGTTAATTATTCAAATTTTTGCATTACTTTTACACAGACAAGTGGTGTGAAGGAACACTTTTACAAGTACAGTATCAGTAGAATCCAAATGTTCATGGTGGTTTTCTTCACCTTTGAGGAAGGCAGGTTGACTTTAGTTCCCTTTTTTTCATCCTGTAGGACGAAAGTCCAATGCCTCTGTGAGAAGCCTCTGAAGTCTTGAGGCTTATATTCTCCCAGTCATGGTGGCCCCCAGTTCCTGCTCCTGCTTCCCCAATTCTTTTCTTTTCTACATCTCAAACTGACTGAGATAATTGGTTCCTTCCTCTTGGTTTCTCTTTGCTCTCCCAGCCCCTCACAGTAGGCACTTGGATTGGTGGTAGCAGACTTTATGGGAGGTTTGGGCCATGGAGGGGAGAGTGGCTTGAATCACTGGTAAATAATTTACAACACCTTTTATATTAAGCACAATATCTAATGGGCTAGAGGGCAAAGTTTACATATGATAAAGAAATTCAAAGTGTGTGGTGGACTAGCAGCTTCAGGCAACCAGGACACCAGAGATGGTTTATTTTCTCTTGCCATTGTGGGTACCTCTGTGGAGAAAATGAGAAGATACATTTGATAATTCAGTTAAATTGTGAGTGAATTGTTTGAAACTTAAGATGTCTTTCAGCCACTGTTCCATAGTTTACAGGTAAAACACCGTAGTATTTGACACCTGCTATTAAAATTATGATTTACTATGAAAGCATTTATTGTCTTTAATTTTTAATTATGTAGAAAGTAATAAAACCAGATTTTTACCCCTTTCCCCCCAATCTCTGTTCCCTCAACACCACTTTTTTGTGGGTTGCCTGGCAAGATTTAGGAATAACTTTATTTTTCCAAACACTTAATTTCATCATAATGAAGTTTCTTGTGCAATGAGATTGTATCACTTTTCTTTCCTTTTTTTTTTTTTTTTTTTTAAGATTTATTTACAGAGACACAGCGAGAGAGGGAACACAAGCAGGGGGAGTGGGAGAGGGAGAAGCCGGCTTCCCACCAAGCAGGGAGCCCGATGCGGGACTCAATCCCAGGACCCTGGGATCATGACCTGAGCCGAAGGCAGACGCTTAACGACTGAGCCACCCAGGTGCACTTGTATCACTTTTCTTATTAGATTTTGGCTCGTTTTAATTGGGATGTCTAAGAACCTCTACTGAAATTTTCTGCAGTTAAGAAAAATGTCTTATGATAGATTTTTTTTCCCTAACAAAAATTGGTGCCTTCTTAAATTTCTATTTTTTATTACATTTTCTTGAGTACTGAAAATTGCATTTTTATCTAGTTTTTCACATTCACCCCTGTGCAGTGAGAACTGAGATTTTTTTTTTCCTTGAAGTTATCTGTGTGTGAAAATTTAAAGGAATAAGCATTTAATATGCCATTACTTGGAAGGTGGGCATTAGTGAATATTACAGCCTGAAATGCTAAGGAAAGTCCATTTATGGTTAATTATGGAAAATAATTTGACTATGAGCATGCTTTTGAAGAAGGGCCTCGGCAGCCATTAGATTGTTGCAGCCCAAATCAGTATTCTGCATGCATCTTAACTGGCTTTGGTGCTACTTACCTTCACTTGTCAGGAGACTTTCTTTTATCACGATGAGCTGTTCTTGCATGGAGGCGGCTTTGACGTTCATCTCACACAGAAGCGCTGTGAATTGTCTAAGACTGATGAATCACAGACCTGTACCCCTGAAACAAATAATACATTATATGTTAAAAACAAACAAAAAGAAGATAGTAGGAAGGGAAAAATGAAGGGGGGGTGGAAATCGGAGGGGGAGATGAACCATGAGAGACTATGGACTCTGAGAAACAAACTGAGGGTTCTAGAGGGGAAAGGGGTGGGAGGATGGGTTAGCCTTGTGATGGGTATTAAAGAGGGCACGTATTGAATGGAGCACTGGGTGATATACGCAAACAATAAATCATGGAACACTACATCAAAAACTAATGATGTAATGTATGGTGATTAACATAACAAAATAAAATCTTGTGGGGATATTAATGATGGTAGCAGCCTACTTAGAGAAAAGTTGGATGTGATGAGTAAGAACAATGCCACATTTGGTGCATGATCTTTTAAAAATAGGTTCCAGGTAACCTTGCTCAAAAGAACACATGGATTATGCAAAAGTAGATTACTTATAAGCAAACTCTCTTACCCTGTGATTTCTTTTATTATAAAGTCGGAGATGAGTAGTCCTGGGAATATAATTTCCTAGACCTATAAAAGTCAGACTTTAAAAAGGAGGAAATATTTAACATTGGTCTAGCAAAGTATTAACAGAAAATCATTTAAAATATTTTTCTAGAAGCTTGATCACAAAATAAGTCCCAAAATGAAATTATGGTGTTAAAATGAAAATGTTTAGTGATAGAATAACTGACTCTCTAGACCTCTGACTTATCTGAGTATTTTCTTTGTAGAATGACACTTGAGATTTCGTAACTTTGACTACGTTTTTCATTTTTTTTATTGCACTTCCTGGTTTTGGTTGAGCTATTTTAGTTGTTTCCATCTGGAATCATCTAGTTTTTTGTATTAGCCAACATCTAGAGGCCAGATAGCACTTAGCTAATCCTAAACCCTATACATGTAGGTGTCTGGGAAAGAGACAAAGCTAATATTGAAATACTAATGCTGGCATTTAAGATGGGTATAGGACAAAAAACAAACTGAAATTATGTGATGTAATGGAAGTGTTAGCTAATGCTATGATGGTAATAATTTTGTAATGGTGCATCAAATTATTATACATCTTAAACTTATACAATGTTATGTATCAACATATCTGAGTGAAGCTGGAGAAAAGAATTTATTATTTTTTTTTAAAGATTTTATTTATTTGACAGAGACACAGCGAGAGCGGGAACACAAACAGGGGGAGTGGGAGAGGGAGAAGCAGGCCTCCTGCGGAGCAGGGAGCCGGATGCGGGGCTTGATCCCAGGACTCTGGGATCATGACCTGAGCCGAAGGCAGACGCTTAACGACTGAGCCACCCAGGCGCCCGAAAAGAATTTATTCTTTAGTGGGTATAGGAATGGGGGAAAATCTAGGCTAAGAAAAGGCTGTCATTGTCTTCTTTGGACTTGAGAGTATGGAATATAACCTTAGCCTAATACTTGATTTGTAGAAATTCAGGGAGAAATATTTACTTACAAAATAATATTATAGAATTCCTATAATTTTAATGAATGCATATGAGTGGATTTATTACAGTCTTTATAGATATATAGTAGTTTATCCCCTTTTGATTTCATAAGTTAATTTTGACTTTTTTTCCTATATAAGTTATGGAACACTTTAAATATAGTCTAGATTCAGATAGTAAGATAAAGTTGGAAAGAATGAGAAAAATCAGAGAAAGTTTACAGGCAAGTGAAGAGAATAGTAATGATCATTGCCTATCTACAGGTCCTTAAGGTTACATGCTGATCCTTGAACTTCCTGAGAGAAGGGGTTTGTCCGTCTTGTCCTGTATCTTTGGCATCTATCCTGGTTACCCATCTTGTATCTTTGGAATCATCCTGTTTAACAAGGTGCCTAGCACTGACTAGGCACTCAGCCAGTGCTTAGTGAATGAAATGAATAATGGAACTTGAATTTCTCATAGATGATCTCACCTAATACAACAGACTTGTTAGGGAAATACAATTATTCCCATTCTAAAATGGAGAAACCATGACTCACATGGGTTAAATGATTGCCTAATGATGACAGTTCCAGCAACAATGGCATTCCATTATGACATATTAATCATATAAAATTAGGAATATGTTTTATTTCATCAGTATTCCCTTGCCAATAAATAGCAGTAAGCCAGATTTAGTGAACAGTTTGTACTAAAATTATGCTTCACATGCATAATTTTACTAGACTGAGTACTATCCTATTGAAGAAGATAGAATTATCTACGTTTTATAGTTTGGGGCTTAGAAGTCAAGTAAACTTATTAAGTTTACTTAGCCAGTGGGTGGGTGATTTAAGCGTAAGCATATGTGACCCCTGAATCCATTAACTCCTATACTTCCTTAGAGCCACCCAATTCTTGATGGCAGAGTCAGGACTTGTATCCAGGTTCGTTGTTCCTGGTTATTCCCCTGTGTATCCAGTATGTATAGTATGTGTGTATGTATGTGTACATGTATACATGTTTGTGTATATATACTTATATATGTAGCACTTGCCATGTGTTAGGCTATATTCAGGACATAAAAATGAATACATTCTATTGCTATAAAATTTGGTGCATTTTTATAATGACATGATTAAAATGATATGTCTGAGAAAGAATGACCAGCCTTATCCGGAGTTGTTAAGGAAAGCTTAATAGAGAAGTGTAATTTAAGTTGGTGTTCTGAAGGATGAGGAATATTCTAAGGCCAGGAAAAAGAAAGGAAGAATAACTAATCTATTACACAAGAACTTTTTTTTTTAATGAAAGGGACACTACCAATAATTGCGGTAGAACAAAGGGCTTGAAGAGCATCCATGATAGGACAGCAGTCTTCCTACAGAAATGCCATTCTAGGCAGAGTAACTACATTTGTGAATTAGTTTAAAAATCATGTAACACAGTATTGAATTGGTATTAGATAAACAAAATTAAAACCCCTCACAAAAGCCTCCACATCTACCTTGTAGGACTACAGTGGCAATAGATAACTACTGCTGAAGAAATAGCCTATAATTATGTATCTAGCAACAAGAGCGTTTCAGAATGATCTAATACAGAGAATTCTAGAATGATCTAGTACATTCTGTTCAAGAAATTGTAGGACCTAAAAGTATATTCAGTCTTTGGAAAAATGGCTGAGATGGGTACAGATTTGGAGACTGCAGGAATAAAGGTATTAGATTTAGGGATTGCCTATCTTATTTTTCTTACTATCAAAGTACCAACAGCATTTTTCACAGAACTAGAACAAATAATACTAAGATTTGTATGGAATCATAAAGACCCCGAATATCTAAAGTAATCCTGAGAAAAACAAAGCTTGGAAGTATTATAATTCCAGATTTCAAGATAGGCTACAAAGCTGTAGTAATCAAACAGTATGGTACTGGCACAAAAATAGACACATAGATCAACGGAATAGAATAAACCCAGAAATAAACCGGTGCTAATGTGGTCAATTAATCTGTGACAAGGCAAGAATGTACATTGGGGGAAAAGACAGTCTCTTCAACAAATGGTGCTGGGGAAGCTGGATACCTACGTGCAAAAGAGTGAATCTATCACTTTCTTACACCATCTACAAAAATAAGTTCAAAATGGATTAAAGACCTAAATGGGAGACCTAAACCCATAAAAATCCTAGAAGAGAATATAGGCAGTAAGTCTGACATTGGCTGTAGCAGCATTTTTCTAGCTATGTCTCCTAAGCCAAGAGAAACAAGCAAAATTAAACTATTGGGATTACATCAAAATAAAAAGCTTCTGCACAGCAAAGGAAACCATCAACCTACTGAATGGGAGAGCAATGATATGTACAATTAAGGGGTTATATCCAAAATATATAAAGAACTTATACAACCCTACATCAAAACCCCACAAATAATCCAATTAATAAATGAGCAGAGGACCGGACATTTTTCCAAAGAAGACCTACAGATGGCCAACAAACGTGAAAAAGATGCTCAACATTACTAATCATCAGGGAAATTCAAATCAAAACCACAATGAGATGTCACCTCACACCAGTCAGAATGGCTAGTATCAAAAAGACAAGAAACAGGGATGCCTGGTTGGCTCAGTCGGTTAAGACTTCAGCTCAGGTCATGATCCCTGGGTCCTGGGATTGACTCCCACATTGGGCTCCTAGCTCAGCGGGGAGCCTGCTTCTCCCTCTACCTGCCACTCCCCCTGCTTGTGCGCGCTGTCTCTCTGACAAAATCTTTTTTAAAAAAAAGACAAGAAACAAGTGTTGGTGAGGATATGGAAGAAAAAGGAACTATTGTTCCGTGCATTGTTGGGAATGTAAATTGGTGCAGCCACTGTGGAAAACAGTATGGAGGTTTCTCAAAACATTAAAAATAGAAATATCATATCTAATAATTTCACTACTTGTTATTTATTCGAAGAAAAGGGAAACACTAATTTGAAAAGATACATGGACCCCTATGTTTATTTCAGTGTTATTTACAATAGCCAAGATATGGAAGTAAACTGTCCATTAATAGTTGAATGGATAAAGATTGGTGTGTATATATATATATAATGGAATATCATTCAGCCATAAAAATGAAATTTTGCCATTTGCAACAACATGGATCTAGAGGGTGTAATGCTAAGTGAAATAAGTCCGGCTGAGAAAGACAAATACTGTATGATTTCACTCATGTAGACTCTAAAAACTAAAATAAAAAGCAGAATCAGACTTATAAATACAGGGAACAAACTGATGATTTCCAGAGGGGAGGGATGGACAAAATGGGTGGAGGGGATTGGGAGATACAGGCTTCCAGTTATGAAATGAATAAGTTACAGGATTAAAAGGTAGAGCATGGGGAATACAATCAATGAATATTGTAGTAGTGTTGTTTGGTGACAGATGGTAGCTACACTTGTGAACACAGCATAACAAATAGAGAAGTTGAATCACTGTGTTGTACACGTGAAACAAATGTAACATTGTGTGTCAACTACATTCAAAAATTTTTAAAAGGATGAAACATTTAATTCATTGGAAATAAGTTTACTGGGAAATTTGAAAGGGAGGATTCAAGGTATCTAACTGGGAGTTAACAGAACTTGGGTTGATACATCCATTTATTTTTTAGAATTTTCTGTTGTCACTAAAAACTTAATATATTGAGTTTGGGACAGGTGTGGTGACACTGTTGTGAGAAGTATTGGTGATTGGTTAGCAGGTTTTTTTATGTATATATATTTTAAACAGATTTTTAAATTTATTTTAGACTGGGAGAACACAAGCGGTGGGCAGAGGGAAAGAGAGAATCATAAGCAGGCTCCCCGCACAATGCGGAGCCTGATGTGGAGCTCAATCCCATGACCTTGAGATCCATGAGCTGAGCCAAAATCAAGAATTGGACACTTAACCAACTGAGCCACCCAGGTGCCCCTGGTTATCAGGTTTTCTAAACAGAGTACAGATCTCCTGGTTATAAAGATGGCAGAGTTTATTGGAAGGCTAAGGAAAGGGTGGGGGGGGTGGTGGAAACAAGGAGCATTTTCTATACTCAATTAGGATGTGTTTCTACTTGGTTAAGTGTTCTACTTGGTTAATATTTTCAGAAGGAAATATATAGAAGTAGTGGTATTAACAAAAAAGTTGTGTGTATGCACATGTATATATAAACATATGGATAATATGTATGATACATATGATATGGGTCAGATATAAATCTGTTCTTTAGTTCAGATCTTGTATTAGCAGTGTTTTAGTGCAGACCCAGTGTACTCATATTTAATTTGGAAAAACTACAGCTTATTTTAATAAAATTTGTGAAATTGTGGGCAGAGCTAAAACGTGGAGCATAAATCATAAAGAAGTCCCTCAGGTAGTAAAATCAAAAGTGAGAAGTATAATTTGCCTACAATTTGGGGTGATACTAAATTGGGAGGAGTGTGGGTACAGATAGAATAACAGGTTAGAAATGTGGGGAGAAAATAGAAGGTAATTTGGCACAAAAGAACAATGATATATAGGAGAATAATTGTTCCAAAGTTATTCAGTCATTTCAAATTTGTTCAAAGTTATATAGAATGTATGTAATTATGTGTAGAAGAAGCCTACTGGAAGGCATTAGGAGATAAAATAAGGAATGCTCTCTTGTAGGTGAGGGAAGAAAGCAGGGAAGGTAGGTTGTATGGTCTAGAGCTAAGTATTCTGATCTGAATGGAAATTGAAACATTTTGTTGTTACTGTTATTTTTAACAAAGAGTTTTTTCCTCCAAAATGCATCTTTTTTTCTTTTTATTATTATTATTATTTGTTTATTTTAATGCATCTTCTTTCTGAAGTTGAAATTACTTGAGGAAATGTGTTACTCTTCATTTTTAGTTGCTTTCCTTGGGATAGACCCCAAGTTTGCTTAAGCTGGCAGGTGCCTGAAGTCTGGTCCTACTGCTGCTATAGAGCCTGCCATTGCCTCCCCCCCCCCCCCTCCGCCATGACCCCCTATGTTCAAGGATGCAGCATAGCTTGCCAGGGGGCAGTGCTGGCAGGGGGTGGATTTGGCTCTACATTGACCTTGGGTTATTTACTGTGTCTCCATTCCTTATGTGTAGAGTATAATAATAGTGTCTTCCTCATAGGGTTGTATGTAGTAACTGAGATACTTCATGGAAAGTGCTTAGTGTCATATGTGGGACATACACGTTTATCACTTGCTATTGTTTGTAGAGTCTAAGCATTATTATGATGCATTGCCTTGTCCTCTCTGGGAAGTGAATCCTGAGTTCCATTTGGGATCTGGCCCCTGCCTAGCTTTCCAGCCATTCATCTTCTATGCTCTCTTCCCTGCACTGGCTATGCAGGCCACGTGAAATACTGCATTTCCTCCCCAAAGCTAGGCCTTTGCTTCTCACCAGGTCCCATTTATCATGACCTTTTGTTCATTCTTGGACACTCATTTCAGCCACTTCCTTGGAGGAGTGAATCTTAACCTACCCCCCTGCATCGGATGGTCGTTCTTCCTTTGGGCTCCCACTAAACCTGATGCTTGCCTCTCTACTTACTACACTGGAATCAAAATGCTCTCTGCTCCTTTGTATCTCTCCTCTCATCCCCTGGAGGGCAGGACCTTGGCCCCCAACTCCCTTGCTTGGGGCAGTGTCTGCCCGGAAGGAGATAGAATGTCCTAGTTGTGAAAGGCGTGGACTTTGGACTTCGGAGGCAAGGTTTGAAACCTTGCTCCACCACTTACCAGCCATGTGACTTAAGGCCACGTATCTCACCTCTCTGTGCCTCAGTTGCCTCATCTGTAAATGGGAATTATAGTAGTACCTACCCCATAGCATCAAGGGCAGATTAAATGAGGAGGGAGGGACTCAGGCTTTCGCCTCTGTTCTCTACTTCCCTTCTGGATCTCCTACTACTCAAATCCTGCTCTGGCTGTACCACGGAGTGAGGTGGACATAGGGAGTTAAGCAGCAAAGGATGGAGAAGGTGGGGACTCCTCAGGGACATGTGAGGACCCCTGTGGCTGCTTTCTCAGGTGGCTATTTGTAGGGGAAGGAAGTACATGAGGCGGGGTTGCCTGCAGTCAGACCTCTTTTTTTTTTTTTTTTTTTTTTTTTTTGTATACAGCTCTTTTCCTTTTAGATCAGACTCTAACACTAAGTTTCATTCTCATTATCTGGATTCATGGATTTGTAGGGCTCCTCTCTAAAAGCAACCCAGATTTGTATCCATAAGCTTTTTCCTCATTTTGAATGTTGTCTCTAATGAAGAATCACCACAGCTCCCCTCCTTCTGTGGTAACAGGGTCACAGGATTCTAATTCCTGCTTCACGGGGAATGGCTTTCTTGGCCGGTGTGCTGTTCCAAGGATGCTCTTCCTTGGAAGGACAGTCCATTTCCCACCTAGAATAAGGGCACAGGAGACTCTGGTTTTCATCTGGGACGATTGCCTGAGCAGCGGATAACCACCTTCACTGCCACTCTGCCTTCCACCTCTGCTTCCATTCCGGCCGGATTACTAGCACTGCTGCTGTTGCCAAACTGTTACTACCATGACTCCCATGCTATTCTGATTGTTACTCTCACTGCCAAGGCTCAACTGTTACTATGACTACTTCCATTCTACTCTGATTATGACTATCACTGCTACTGTAGCTACATTGTTACTGTTGCCCCCACGATCAAAAGCCTGACTTTTAGCTACTGCATGGTCTCTTATCTCTTAATGGTCTGTGCAAAAAGAAATGCCTTTATTTTTTATTTATTTATTATTTTTTGCATACCTGTAATAGGGAACCCTGCAAGCAAGTCTTCTCTAGAATGGAGACTGGGCCATTTTTAGTGTGCTTTGGGCTAGCTGTATTCCAGATAACAATATGGTTGAGTGTTAATTTTTCTCATTAAAGGCATTGACGTACAGTGCTTTCTTTAGCAGGTTAATGAACTTAGTAAAATAGATGTTTCAGGCTAATTTTGACCTCTGCACTTCCCAAGCATTCAGTTTTTCAGTCCAAAGACTAGAAACACATAAGGAGAATTGAATGCTGTTTGTTAACCTTTTCTGTGTCCAAGGGCTAATGCTGGGGTTGGTAGATAACCTTTGTAACTAAGGGTCGAAGTTGTTGCCGAGGGAGAGGGGTACAGTGCTCCCTCTTTTGAGGACAAGGGCTGATGAAAGTACCAAAGGGCCTGTGTGTATGATGGTGACAGCTGCCCAGGAATCCTGAAAATCTGTTAGCAGGCTACCATTGAATATACACCAGAGGCTGGCAACCCAGACTAGAAATGATGCTTAAGAACATAACTGCTTAATAATTTGAAATCTTTATTTTACTTATAATTATTAAGATCACCAAATTCTAAAGTTCTTGGGGGTACTTTAATGAAGAGTACCTATTGATACACTAACATATAAGTAAGAGGATATGATGACAATTTAATGTAAAATTTCCCCGTGAGTTCCTTGGCTACCAAGGAATGGTTGCTATTTATTTTTTTAAACATATAAACTGCATCATCAATTGTTCGTTATTTATTAAAACCACTTGTCTGTTACAATAGCTGTATGGATACATAGGTGAAATAAATGTAGTCTCTACTTGCAAATGTTTATTTCATGTGGCCATAGTTGGGAGAATAGTCAAGATGGTTATTATCACAGGTGTGAGCCAGAATGCTACCGAGTATGTGGGATGCATGTGTTCTTACAATTAGGCCTACATTTTAGAGCTTGATCACTTTCATAAATTTACATATGACCCATAAAAGTTTTAATCATTGAAGAAAAAAAAAAACCTGCAACTTTAAATGTTATTAAATGACTATATTTATTAATTTTTTTTATCCTTTAAAAAATCCTTTGCAGCCTGGACAGCCATCAACATGCCTTTTAGTTTATTGAAAATAGAGGAGCACAAAATTGGAGCTAGGAAAACAACTCCCCTCCCTTTCTGGACTTCTTCCCTGTGTGTTTTTTAGGGTCTTCATTTATTTATAATAATAGGATCAATAAGAAAATTATTTGAAGCTACTGTGCAGTCTTGAACGGATGCTAAGTGCAGCATCATTATTTTATAATTTCAGAAGGCATCTACAGATATGATTTCTTTACAGAGCAGTGGTGATAGTGCCCCTTCTGTTGGGATCTGCTGAGTTACAAGGGAAAAGGACAGAGTCCCTATACAAATAAAAGTTATACTTTTTCTTTCCCTTTTGGTTTTTTTCCCCAAAAGATGTAGAACTTAGCTCTCTTAATTTTAAAAAGGCAGATAGAGAGAGAGAGAAGATATGGCCAAAGGGACAGAAATAGAAAACCCCAATAAGAGAGAAACTTGATTTATTGCTATTTTTCTTCCATGTCTTCCTGCCTTCTAGTTCTGCAAAGGATGATTGATTCCTTTGGAAAGGGGTAGAGGAGGAGTTAGGATGACAGGGGTACTAGGCAGAGCTTGACCAAGTCTAAGCTGAGGCTCGGCTAACAAAAGAAAACGCCTGTACCTTAAAGTTTGTAAATAGGCTTCATCGTGATCTCTTCCATGCCTTTCAAAACTGTCAATCAGCTCATTAACAGCCACTCATAATTCAAATTATGTTAAACTCTCAAATTCAGTCTCTCCTTCAAATGGGATAATGAGCGTTCCATCAAGAAATGAGACCCCAAGGGGCATCTGTGTGGCTCAGATGGTTAAGCATCTGCCTTCAGCTCAGATCTTGATCTCAGGGTCCTGGGATTGAGCCCTGAGTTGGCTCCACACACAGCGGGGAGTCTGCTCCTCCCTTTCCCTCTGGCCCCCCATAAATAAATAAAATCTTAAAAAAAAAAATGAGACCCCGAGAACTTCTGTCTTCATCACGCAGCTTGACTGTTGGTGGTCCTTGTGAAAACTGCAGTAAGTCAGCAAGTGTACGTGGCTGTGAAGCTATATTAGAAATCACCAGCCTTCCCACGAGATACCATTTCTCAGTTGGGATTGAAGTAGCTCATTTCACAATAAACTGTGGAGGTTTTTCCCTGTTACGTAGCGTCAGTTAACACAACTGGTCCATTTTTTGCTCACAATTTTAGAGAAGTTGATGCTCAGTTTTTTCAGATAAAAAAGGGAAACAATCCTGCTTGTGCGCATATCATTGAGAAAGTCAAAATAGCTCTAACGCACATAGAGAAAGAGGCAACTGTACACCTTGTAAAAGGAGTAGGGGGAAGAGAACGTCTCAGAGCTGAATAGTGAGCTTTCGCAGCCTGACCTTTAAACGTTTCCTTTCTGGAACATCACTGTTGCTAGCTTTGAAGGGTTGTGTAGGAGGTTGCACCTTGAAAAGCCTTGTCTGTTGTGATAACTATCTGGTGATGAAACGGTATCTAATCTGGAGAGCTCTGGGTAATTTGGGGGTGTCTTAGACCTTGATGGTGCTAAAATTTCTTTGAAGGTTATCTGCATCTACTGAGTGCTTCTCCACCATTTTAATTCTTCCACTTGTAATAAATAAGCAGGCTGCTCATGTGTTTCTGAAGGGGCAGAGAGGGTGAGTGTGGTGGCTGAAGACTGATGCCTTTGCTGTTAGAATATGTCACTCATTACTGGATATTGCCGAAATGCTGCCTAGACCCTCATTACTGGGTCTTTCCAGACGTGAAGACAAGAGCTAACTGTCTCCCATCTGTGGCTCCTTTTCACACACCCTGTCCCCCAGCTGCTAAGCTACCATTTCCAGTGAGTGCCTTTACTGTAGGTGCAGAGCCCACGACAGAGCTATGGATATAATTCCTGATTCTTCTCTCTTCTCTCTCTCCCCACCCACCCCACACATACTCATCAGTTACTGGGTATTTCCTTTCCATATTACTTCATAGAGTTTTTTCAGTTCCTCCTCCTACTATCCTAGTCCAAATCACCCTAATCTTTTTTGTTGTTGTTTTCAGTCTCCTGGTGTTTATTTTTTTTAATTTTATATTTATTATGTTAGTCACCATACAGTACGTCATTAGTTTTTGATGTAGTGTTCCATGATTCAGATCACCATAATCTTTTTGTTAAATTAATATGGCAGCATCCTAACTGCCCTGTCTTGCCCACCTAACCCATATCATGTCCCTAATAAAGAGAAAAGAAAATGTTTAATCTGCACACTGCAAAAGGGAGCTAGTATAACACAGTAGTTAAGGATGTGGGCTCTGTAGCAAGAGTGTCTGGATTTGAATCATGGCTCTATTACTTTGGCAAATGCAGTTATATAACCTTGAATAAACTCAGTATGCATGAAAGAGAAAATGAAAACTTTCCTGATTTGAGTTGTCATGAGGGTTAAAGGACATAAACATGAGCACAGAGCTTGGTACATAGTACACATTCAAAAATTACTATAATAATACACATAAAATGCAAGCTGAGTGTTCTACCTTCCTATTTAAAACCCTTGAAGCTTACCATGTCTTCTAGGAGAAAGCCCACATCCCTTTGGCATGCCTTGTAAACCCTGGCTTCCCTTTCTAGCTCCACTGTCACTGCTGCCCTCCAGAAGGTTGTGTCCATTCGATACCGCTTCCATTGCCCCCAGCAGTCCATGCCTCATCTTGTGCTCATACACATGCTGTGCCGTTTACCCGGTACTTCCTTGTACCCCAAGTCTGGCGTCTTCCTTTCTTGTCTCTGAATGTCAGCCACTCTTCCTGTTTTTTGGTTGACTCTCACCTCCACTTCAGCTCTCATCTCATCTGTCACTTATTCCAGAAAGCTGTCTCTGATATTCCGGGACTCCCAAAGAACCTTGAATGCTTTCTTTATGGCAGTTGCCACATACTGTGTAATTGTGCATTTACTGGTCTGGATGCTCTGCCTGACCAGGATAACTCTTCTAGGGCAGTTTGGGTCATACTGGCTTTCTAAAAATACATAGTTCTTGGCAGTTTCATTCCATTAACATGTGTTTAATAAATTAAAGCAGTACCCAATTGGAGGTATGTTTTATGAAGTTTTATGATGCCTAGCATATAATCTGCACCTCAGTAATATTTGTTAAATGAGAAACTGCTGTTTAGACTTTTGTATAATTTTGGTAACTGTGTTGTGTGGATACATTTAATATTTAAAAAATCCTGAAGCTATTTAAAACTCTGATTCTTAAAATTTGAATTCTAAATTCTAAAAAGTCCTGAAGTTAGCTCATATAAATTAAATGCTTTAGCAGAGTTGTATAATTTTTGATCAAACACGAGGTTTGGTTATGAAATAATGAGATATATTTGTCCTTGTGTGTCGTAAACCATCTCTGAAGTCAATGTTTTATGCTACCACAGATGATACAAAGAACTATCCATGGCTACTAATCTAAAAGAATTTATAAACTGGGGAGAAAAAACTTATACTGAAATAATAATTGTCAAAACACCAATCACATCTCTAAGCATAAAACAAGCTCATGTGTTCATCAGTCATCTTCAATAAATTCAACTTTCCTTCATCTTAGCAGAGTAAGATAAGAGTTGGTTTATTAAGCATTCCACAAAGAAAATTGTAGAATTATCTGAGTGGTACATTAGAGATCATTTAGGCCAATCTTGTTTACATTAACTCTGTTGTGATAGATTGCTTAAGCAAAGGAAGGAGTTATTGGTCTGTTTGATAAAATTGGCTCATGTAATCTGGGAGCAGCCTGGTGCTCAGACTTTTATTTCTAAATACCATTTGCCATGTAAGTGGGAACGGACTTGCTTGGATAAATAGCTGATTCCAGAACTAGAGCAAAGAACATATGATGTGGATTTGGGACAACTTGATATAAGAAAATGAAGAAAATGGTGTTCTGTTAAAAGGACACAGGAACCAGTTTGAAGGGACCCCAAAATGGCCAAATTTGGGACAATATGAACATCAAAAAAAATGGTGATTATTACACAAGTAAAAAGGGTGGGAGGGAGGGCAGTGAAAGCTCCTTTTGTAAGAATACCGGCTAATAATTATGGAAGGAATGATAGAATCAGAAAGATCACTCTTTTGTAGTCCCAAGTGGAATAATCAAAGCAAGGGTTATTAGTGGATGGTAAGTCATGGTAAAAAATTGAGAAATATGACATGGTACCAAATTATCACCCCTAGGATTTTTATTAATATAAAGGGGCATATGTACCTTTACAATAGATGTGGCAGTAAACATTCTAACCAAGCAATGAAGCTAGCATCAATAATAATGGATTAACTTAACATTTTGTATCTTTAGATGTTAATAAATATGAATTTCATAGTATGAAGTATTTTTGCCAGAACTGTTTAATTTGCATTTAGACTTAGCTTTTGGTTCACTGGAAATACAAGTGATGGAGGAACAGGTTTAATGAGACCATGAAAATAGTAAGACAAAGGCAAAATGTGGGACCTTCTATAAGACAACTTGTCTGGACTCTTCAAAAAGTCAATGTTTTAAAAATGAAAGGTAGTGGAATTTCTCAATTAAAAGATACTGCAAAAATAAAGCAACCAAATGCAATGGGTAAAATTTAATTGGATCCTAGACTGGGGAGGACATAGCATAAGGAAACATAGGGTGGGCAACTGAGGAAATTTGAATATGGAATAGATATTAGATAACATAGAATTATTAATTTTCTTAGGTGTGATATTGTTATTTGTATGTAGGAAAATATCTTCATTCCTAGGAGATGCATATTGAGCTATTTAGGAGTGAAGTGTGATATCTGTAACTTGCTTCCAAATACTTCAGCAAAATACATTTTATAAATAAAGAGTTGGCATATAAAAGCAATATATAGGGGCACCTGGGTGGTATACTCAGTGAAGCGTCTAACTCTTGATTTCAGCTCAGGTCATGATCTCAGGGTCTTGAGATCCAGCTGGAGTCAGGCTCTTTGCTCATCGCAGAGTCTGCTTAAGACTCTCTCCCCCTGCATGTGCATGCGTTCTCTCTCTCTTTAAATAAGTCTTTAAAAAAATAAAAGCACATATATATGGCAGTATGTTCCAGTTATTGAGTAGGTGGAGTGTTCATTGTACTATCTTTTCAACTTTTGGTTTGAAATTTTTAAAAATAAACTGGAAAAAGAACAAGCTCAGCATGATGAAAACAAAACCTGTGTCTCCGGAGTGGCAGGCAGGCTGTCAGTCCCAGCTTTATCCAGTGCTTCTGCAATGGTATTGGGGCCCACTTCCTCCATCCCTCAACTTTGTTCCTGTGCATGCGCAGAGCTGAGCACCCATGAACATCAAGTGAAATGTGATCCTAGTGTAATTAGCTAAACTTCGGATAACTGTGAAAAATCTCCAAATAAGATTAACAGACAAGCTTGAGGCAGAACCTTGTGTTACTCATTTTTAGCATTTCCAGTGTCTGGAATGTTGTAGGTATTCAAAAACTGTTGACTGAAGAAATACCTACAGGGAAGACCAAATCTGAGGATTGCCTCAAAAAATGAGAGCATCCCAGTGACCTTTTCCAAATCCAGTAAATATTTATGGAATTTAATAGAATTGAACTAGTTAAAGAGTCAAATAAGGTTAAGGTTGGTTCCAGAAGTAAGGGGAAGATCTGCTTTTAAATATCTATGCAGTAATGACTACTTTTTTTTTTTTTTTTTAACTTTCAGAAATAATACTTTTCTGAGTTAAGGAAGCACTTGAGTGGAAGTGCTTTTCCTACACAGGGTGAAATCTGGGTTTGGTGAGAAATTTTCAGAGGGTGGCAGGTGCAATTATGCTTCTCCTTGGTGAGCTATGAGTTGGGCACTTAATTATGTAAAAAAATATTGTAAGAGAGCAGTTGCATAATCCCCAAGAGAGTAATTATTGTCTATCTTGGCAGAATGCAAGGCTTTTAATCTGTAAATAAGCAATCCTATGTGGAAGAGCTACATGTAGAGTGATTCTGTGTTGTAAAGGTCTCTTATGAATTTTTTAAAGTGCAAGTGGTAACTCCATGTGCTGATTGGCTTCTGCCTTTGTGCTTCAAAGGGTTTATGATGCTTCCCCTGTGGTTTTAACCCCTCCTGAAATATTTAAGCCTCTGAGAAGGATTCCTGTAAAGGATCAAACTGCATCTGAGTTAAGCCTGTAAAAAATCTGAATGTCTCAAATACCAAGGAAGTAAAACGTGCTCTAAGTTAAAAAACAAACAAACAAACAACAAAATAAAACATTGACAGTGCTAAAAAACAAAGAATGCTCAAATTAGCTGATGGGTTTCTCACTTATTGGGAGCTGCCACTGGAGCTCATATTTCCAAAAAGAAGTAATTCACTTTCAGGGTATGTGTGTTTTGCTTAGGTGGATCCGAGTCTTTTGGATACTGAAAGTAAATTTTGTTTTTAAAAATTGTCAATGGATCTGCCTTCCCTCTTGTTCCTGTTAGTGTTGATGAACTGAGCATTCTCTCTCCAAGTTAGATTTCTCCACTTGAGCAGTAGAGCCCCTACTCCCACCCCTTTGCCTACTCAAGGACCTCATTCGGGTGACTCACCTCTCTTGCATGACCAACTTTCTCTTCTCTACTGAATTATTCTCATCAAAATAAATACATGTTGTAACAGCTCCCATTGTTTTTAAAAAGGCCTTCTTTGACTTGTCTTTCTCTCTGATTACCTCTTCAATCCTCTGTTCCCCTTTGCAGCAAACTCCTTAAGAGTCTATATTCTATATTCTCTCTTCACTTCCTCTCTTCCCATTTTCTCTTGGACCTTCTCCAAGCACTCTGCTCCACATGAAACCTGCTTTTATCAAGGTGTACCCATGACCTTCACAGTGCCAGACTCCATGGACAGTGCTTGGTCAAATCTTATCTGCCTGTCCTGAGCAGCTAGCAGAGTTTATCATTTCTTCTTTCTAGAAACACTTTCTTTACTTCAGGGAAAACCTGTTCTCCTGGTTATTCTCTCTTCCTCACCAGTCACTTGTGCTCAGCCTCTTGGTGGGCTCTTTTCCTGATCTAAGATTACTCAGTCCCAGGTCCTTTCCTCTGTTTTCTCCCGAAGTCCTCTCAGGCAATATCCTGGTTAAAAATGTTCTGCATACTCTAAAGACTCCCAAATTTATCTCTGGAGTACACACCTGTACCCTGGACTGCAGACTTGTATATCTAGTTGCCTGCTGCCCCCATCCCATTGGATGACTAATGGGCATCTCAAATTTAACATGGTCGAAATGTAACAACTGGTCTTCCCAGGGTTGTCTCTAACCCTCCTATCTGCTTTCCCTGTCTCTATCTTTGCTCCACCCCCTTTCCATCTATATGAAAAATAGCAGCTGGAAAGACCCTAGTAAAACATCAGATCATATCCCTCCTCTGCCCCAAAGCCTCCAATGACTTCTGTCTTGGTCAGAGTAAAAGCTGGTCCAACAAGGTCTTTCGTCATCTGACCCCATTACCTTTCTAGCTCACCTCCTACCTTTCTCCCTGTCACTCACTCTGCTCCAGCTACATTGGCCCCTTCCTTAGACACACCCCACATATTTCTGTCTCAGGGCTTTGCCATGGGATGCTACTTTAAGTTGGAATGCTGTTTCTTGTACTTCACATGGCTTGTTCCTTCACCCCCTTCAAGTCTCTGGCTCTCCTCCCACTTACACCTTCTCTAACTATCCATTTAAGCCCCTCCCCCCCACCTCCCCCACCCCCGACCCCAGTGCTCCTGATCCTTCCTCCTGGCTTTCTTTGTTTTTTGTGTTTTTCATTGCACTTACCACCACATGAAAATAAAATACTTACTTTTTTGTTTTTGTTGCTGAGTTTTTTGTCTGTCTTTTCTTATTAGAATGTAGGTTTCACGGGATTTCATGACACTTCACGAGGGCAGAAATTTTGTGTATCTTCTTCATAGATGTAACACCTGTGCCTAAGCGGGTACTCAGTAAATACTGCTGGATTAATTGAAAAGCATCCTCAAAAGTCGATTGATTTTTTTTTTTTTCTTGTCATTTTTTTTTTTAATAGCATTCTGGGTGGACAGAAAATATAGAGCATTCAGAATGATTCACTATATACTAATAGCTATTTCCCATTCCTCAGTTTCTCTGTTTGAAGAACATAAGGACATTCCTCACAGCCTGTTGGGAGACCTTTGGAATGAGAAAGAGTGAACTCTTTGAAGCATTTGACCTGTTTGATGTTCGTGACTTTGGAAAGGTAATCACATTTCATTTTCTGTGCATTTTCTTTTACTGGGGAACATTTTACCAAATATTTATTGTTTCTTGTTGAAGGACATGTGACTTAAGTGGTCTAGGTATCTGCATTATGTAATTAAATTTCACACATAAGTGACTTAGCAAAAAAGCAAATAACAACATTGTCCAAATGGGACTAGAATTATTATTTTTAAAGATTTATTTGAGAGAGAGAGCAAGCACGAGCGAGTGAGGGGAGAGGCAGAGGGAGAGGATCTTCAAACAGACTTCCCACTGAGTATAGAGCCCAGCGCAGGGCTTCATCTCACCATCCATGAGATCATGACCTGAGCCAAAACCAAGAGTCAGACCCCTAACCGGCTGGGCTACCCCCATGCCCCAGGACTAGAACTATTTTTTTATTTAAAGCAGTACAAGGAGAGTCTTTTTACCCAGAAGTAGCTTTTCCTATTGGCTACCTCAGAGGGTAGGACTACGGTTTTCCATCCTACAAATAGTAGGACCAGTATTTTTTCCCTTCCAGTCTTTCCTATATCTGAAAGGCACCTAATTTTTGGAGATTGAGAATGTCCTGCTGCCCCTCTCTCTATTTTGATACTTGGGTAGGTGACTGGGAAGACATGAATCCAAAATGTTTGAGATTGTTAAGTAATTCCTATTGCTTGGATTTCAGCAGATACATGTTAGCTTGTTGGACTTCAATGATATTTACCACATGTAAATTGTTCTGCTATTTGCTGTTATTACTTGTATGTAGACCAAACACTTGTGTATAATAGGTGACAGAAATTATTCTTTTAAAAGTTGTGGTCATTTATTTTGAAGTGACTGGGCATAAACAAACTTTTTGCATGTAAGAAGTCATAAAAGAAGTAATTAAGGTGACCTTATTTTATCCCTTGTTGACATAATTGCATTATGAAAATAAGCACATAAGAATTAGGAAAAAATAAATGATACTCAGAAGTTTGCCCTTACTCTTGTAATTCAGGTGTTAGTATCTCATCAAAAGGCTGTTTGAGAGTGACACTTCATTTGATTTCTAAGATGTAATATTTTAGTTATAAAGTGAAAACCAAGCAATGGATTGGTTTGCTTGACCATTGGAATAAATTGCACAAACTTGAAACAGACACATAAAAAATTTGATGCAAGTATGGGTGAGCCACCTTGCCCAGGGCGAGAGAAGCCTTGGCTTCTTGACCCACAGTCCCTTTGTCATCTTTTGGAAGTCACCAGTCTTCTCATTCATCAGACTGTCAGTTTGGAAGCCTGTGCAAAAGGAAATGGTTATAAGACCTTGGTTTCTAAGATTCCTTTTTCCTCTGGCAAGCTGTGATTTAACTGTTTTGAGGTCCAAAAAAGTGATGGAGGATAACATGATAACAAATAAAAGTAACTGAAAACCAAGCCTGGTCAGGAGGTTGGTAGCATATTTGTCTGTGGCCAGGAAGTGAAGCCATGAAGACGAAGAGGAATCAACTAGAATTCCAGGTAAGGTGGATAGTCCTCTAAGTTGTTAGTCCTAAAAAACATCTTCATAGTTTAAAAAGATGTTTTCTTTATTCTTTGACTACTCCCCCCTATTTTTTAAAAAAAGTCTTTTTTGATTTTCTTTTCACTCTTTTGGGGAAATGAAAAATGAAAAGGAAATTAGGGAAATGACAAATGAAAAAAAGGTCTAGGCTTCTTAAACCTTTTCAAGGAGCTCTTCATTTTTCATTGAGGTTTGCAAGAAATGGTATTGACAAAGACTGGGAAATCATCTAAATTCTTTGGAAACACATGGCTTTGTTCTGGTGGAATACTGCTGTGCACTTACACAATGGAAGCTTTGTAGGAGTTGAGATAATAGAGTTCAGTGTGAAGGAGTAAACTGTATGCTTCTCAAGGGTAAATGTGTTTCTGTCTACTTAAAATATTTTGGCAATGATAAGTCTGAAACAGAGTTAAACTTGGGGATGTCATTGAGAACTTGATCCTGTACTCCGCACTTTAAAATCACATACATTTTTGCTACTGCCAAGATTGGTGCAGTTATTTCTTCCAAAACTGTATCTGGCCTAAATAAACCACTGAAAGTTTAAGAATTTAGGATGCTGTTTCATACCTTGCTAGTATTACCTTGCCAGTATTACTACCATTAAACATTATTACTTTAAGCAAAGCCATCGATCCTACCACTTACTGAAAACTTTTGAGATAATTGGTATCTTCAATCTCTCTCTCTCTCTCTATATATATATACACACACACACACACACACACACAACACACACACACCAACACACATATACATATACGTACACATAAATATATAATCATTAATCCTTACAATGGCCCTCTGAGATGTAAGTACTATTCAGATCACACATCTAGTAGAGACTGGAGCAATGATTTGAACTTAGCTCTGGCTGATTCTCACTGCTACCATGGTGCAAACGTTCACATAGCAGTCCAAGTACTTTGCACATATTGACTCAATCTTCATATCAGTCCCGCCACGTAGGTACCATTATCATCCCTACTTACAGATCCTGGGCTGTAAGTGACAGAACTTGGACAATTCATGCAGTTTTTAATTTTTACATTTAAAAAATGTGAATGGTGTGTTGATATAGACACCAAGTCATTCCTGGTATTGTGACTATAAATTTTAATAGGATGTAGACAGGTTAGTTTATTTCTCTTCATTCCTTGGGATTTAATTAAATTTTCAATTAACATAAAAAGAGAATATCTATAACTATATGCCCCCCTGTCTGCCTCAATTCATACAAATAACAAATCTAGGATTCATGTGTATTTGACACCTTTTTGCCTAGGAATATATTAATTGTAATAATATCTAATGCTTTTGTAGCATTTTGAAGCTTTGAGAGTACTTCATATCCCTGACCTCATTTGAGTTCCATGATAGTCATGTGAAGGAAACAAGCAAGTCTTCTCCTTTCTCAGATGAGGAAACTAAGAGATGGGAGGTTTAACAGTGATTTCAGGGTGTCCTTGTTTAGGATCTGGATCAGACCTTCTGACTTCCCAGCCCTTTGTTTTTCTTGTCTGCCATCTACGTCTGGGTCTTGCTGCTGTGGAAATGCACAGGGAGAAGGATGAACTCATGGGAGAAAGCCAAAGGAATATATGAAAATTAAAGCACAAGTGATCTGTGACTTGGCATCTAATTACACTCTTTTTTTTTTTTTTTTTTTTTAAAGAGAGGAAAGATTTAGGATACTGCATAAGCCTTTAGTATAATGGTGGTTGAAATTAAGAACTCTACCTGAACAAGTGTTTCACAGATTCTCATATGTACACAGGCAGTTGGATTTGAGCTAACCTTCCCCCCACTTCTCCATTGTGGTGTCGTCTGCTCCCTAATCTTTGTCTATGTTCTCCCTTGGTTCTGGGTTCCGGAAATCTACCCTGAATCATAGGCTTTGATATGGATAGGTTTTCTTTTGGAAATTAGGAAAATCCTGAGAAAACCAAAGGAATTTATGAAATTAAAAAGTTTAAGTGCTCTGTCACCTGACATCTAATTATTCTTTAGAAAGAGAGGATTTAGCATCCTACATGTGTTAACACGAATGAAAGTTTTTCTTTTAATTTTTGAGATAGTGAAGAGCACACACATTTTGGGCACTCTAGAGGGGCTTACGATAATTTTGCCTTTCAGCATTACTTTTAATTCCTAGTATTGAGCTCTTTACCCAGTGTTAAGAGAATATTCATTTTAATTCAAACTCATGTGTCAAAAAAAGAATATTCTGAGCATTTTCTATAACTTGATTTTGTATTTCAAATCACATAGGGATGGGGAATGAGTTTAGTAAGTTAGAAGGTTAACTTTTTTAAAGATTTTATTAGAGAGTGCACAAATAGGGGGAGTGGCAGAGGGAGAGGGAGAAGCAGACTCCCTGCTGAGCAGGGAGCCCGATACAGGGCTTGATCCCAGGATCCTGAGATCATGACCTGAGCCAAAGTCAGATGTTTAACTGACTGAGCCACCGAGACACCCAAGTTGACTTCTGTTAAAAAAAGATCCATCTTGGGGTGCCTGGGTGGCTCAGTCAGTTAAGTGTCTGACTCTTGATTTCAGCTCAGTTCATGATCTCAGAGTCGTGAGATCGAACCCTGTGTCAGGCTCTGTGCTGGGTGTGGAGCCTGCTTAAGATTCTCTCTCTCCCCCTTTCCCTCTGCCCCTCCCTGCCTCCAAATCAATCTTTTTCTGACCGTATAATAACAAACAAAGTAAAGTTGTCTCAGTTGACTTCTTTGCTTAAGAAATGTAATAAACAACTTCCTGCCCTAGAAAATTAGCAGTTATTAATTATAATACTTTTTACATTGCAACAGGATCCGTAAATTTCCTCACTTCCATGCTGCATAAATGATCTTCTATTCCTCTCTTCAGATTGTCATGTTCCGACTAACAATTTTGCTGTTTGGAAATGTTTCCAACTGAGCTGTCTGTTGGCACATTTATAGTGCGGAAGCACATGGGATTTTTCTTCAATGAGACCATTTCTAGTGAGTAATAGAAATCCTGTTGATGCTGGTGTCCAGATGAGTGATGAAGTCAGCTCCTTCCTTTGGTTGCTCTGGGTGGTGGAAGGGCCTACTTCTTGCTACCAACAGACTTCACATCTGTTGTTTCAAGCATTGTTAAGCACCTTTCAAGTGTAAGGTGATAGGTTTTCTTGAATCAAAGAAAATCCCACCTAATGAAAAGTAGTTCTAGCTGATTTTAGTAGCAATAGGATAGTTGCAGTGTGTTAAGGTTCAGGACAGGCACTGCCAAAAGGAAGTCAGAGCATTGGCTTAGAGGTGGGTCAGGGTTACAGGTTAGAACATTGTTGAGAGAGAGGTAATTGTGTGTTTGGGTTAAGAATATGGTTTCTGAGTTGGATCTTGGTTTAATTCTGGTTATACTCCTTACAAATTTGTGATCTTGGACAAGTCACTTAACTTCATTGAGCTTCAGTTCCTCATCTATAAATTGACGATAGGGAAATGTATGTAAAGTGTTTAACAGAGTATCTAGGTTTAAAGCATGTACTTGATAATTATTAGTTATTACTCTTATTGTTACTATTATTACAACTGTCATTACTAGTGTTAATTGATTTATGATTCAGCGGTAAACATAGGGGTTGAATTTTGAATTGAGTGCAAGAATTAATAACTGCAGGGGTGAGACGAGGAAATAAGCTTTTTCTTTCTAATGGGTCATAGGGTTAATCTATTTTATTCTGCACAGCTGTCTTTCTCCCTTCTTCTGTGGGCCTGGATCTCCTTTGAGAAAGCACCCTTTTCCAGTTATGTAGTTTGGATGGGTTTAATCAATTAGAATACCTCATCTCTTTGGCCATAGGGAAGGGTTTGGGGTGGGGCAGGTCACTCAGTTGGGACCAAGATGAGTGTGTTGAGACATTTTTAGGGGCGGTTCTGTTGTGATTGCCACCTGCTTTGAGGCTTGGAAGAGCCACAGCCATCTGGGTACTGCATGGAGTTTCAAAACAGACCCAGTTTAGAGGAAACAGAGCTGAGGAGGATCCTACTGGTATCATGTGTGGCTGGAATAAAGCTGTGCCCAAAGCCAACTCCATATATGTATGGATTTTTCCATGACATGAACCAATATATTCTTCCTTTTTTTTTTCTTCAAGCCAGTTTTCCTTAGATTTCTCTCACTTTTGGTGGAGAGAAGTAAGTGATTCACCTGGTTTTGTCAGTCAGATGATTTCAGTTGTGTAGATAACTCTTCTATTACCACAGTTCCACACAACTTGGAGACCATTTGGTAGCCTCTATGTCTTTTATCATATATAGAAAAGGAGGTATGAAGACTGAGTCTTAGAATATCTCTCTTTTGCAGTGTGTAAATAATTATGTAGAAGTATAGTCCCAGCTTTGTGGTAAATGCTTTCTGTTCCTTACCATTGACCCAAGCAGTATCATAGATCTTCAGGTTTGAAAGAGACTCTCTAAGTCATCAGATACCCTTCTCCAGTTTGTCTGTGCTCCACAGGATTAAGCAAATGGACATGTATGCCTCTGCAGACTGGGGGCTCACTTCTTCCTGAGGCCCCCAGCTGTATCTATGTATTTGGGCCATACAGAAAGATTTGAAGATGACCTTAAAACCACAGGGTAAAAAGGACTGAAAGAGGCCTCCAACACATTCACCTGGGGATGAATAGGGCTTGGAGATATTCACTGATTTGGACAAAATGGTCCAAGAAGTCAGAAAACGCTAGAGGATTCTGTGTGACCTCTGGGCTCTCACTTCATTCCTCTGAACCTCAGGTTCCTCATTATAAATGGGATAATAATTTCTATCATACAGAATTATTGTGAAAACAGGGTTAATTTATGTAAAATGCCTGGCATATTGCTCAGGAAATGATTGAATGAACCAATAGATCCAGTATGGAACCAGTAGTTTGGGTAGATACAGATCATTCAGGGTTCTGAATGTAGATATGTGTAAAGTCAAAAAGACGATTGTAGTGGTATTTTTTGAAAGTTTATTTGGTTTTATACTTTCTGGCTCAGTATTAAGAAAATTATAATACGCATGTATGTATGCATGTATGCACCCATATGGTTATTTATAACTTACATTATTCCTAGGTTTTTGTGGTAAGAATAGGTTTAACTTTTTTTTTTTTTTTTTTTTTTTTTTTTTTTGGTGCATAGAGATCAGTTGAGAGCTGCAGCGAAACTTTTCCTGAAGGCAGTTGATGCCTTAACACTCAATAAATGTTTTTTCCCCCTAGGATATAAACTAAATTAGCAGTTACATCAGATTCAGGATAGGAAATGGTTTGGTTCTTTGCCTTAAATTGCCATTTAAAAATAAATTTGCTGAGAAAACCAAGGGATACATAGTTAACTTAATGTAGAAAAGGCTTGGAAATTGTCTGTGTAATGGAAATTCACAACTGTCTATACCATCTCCACTAAGAGGCATTAGTGTGTACCCCCTCTCCCGCCCAGTTTATTAGCAGAGACATGCTGCTATCAAGCTGCCTTGACATTGTGAGCTCAAATTTCTGGCCCATCTGTAATGCCTTATAATACACCTTATGAGAGTGTTTGCTTGGGTGCGTCCTATAGTTTGTGTGTGTTCACTTTTTCACCCTTCCCAGCCTAACTTGGACACCTCAGGTGCATGTATAATAGTGCAAGGACCTCTTCTTGCCCAGCCTGTGCTGTTTGCTCAGGCTAGCCTCTCAGCATTTGTACCTGGATGCTGGTTAATTTCCACATTCTCATCACTACTTCCAGTGCTCTTGGGTGGTGGGGAGCTTGCCCTCTGAAGCACCACATACATCCCAACACCGCAATACTTGAGAACCTGTAATCGGTACCCTACTACCTGTGCATCTCTTGGAATTTTACCTGGCTTTCTCGGTCACAAGAAAACCTCCCTTCCCAAAGACCTGTGAGCTTCATGTAGGTGCAGGTGGTTTCAGAGACTTCACACTGGCATGGTTTGAAAGATACATACTGGCTAGTGCATGTGCACTGACCAACAGTTAGAAATGTTTTTCATATCTCTGTATATAACTAGGATGAATTATCTTGGCATGTAAACATAATCTCTCTTTTTACAATTATTTTTTGAACTCTCACTCTTGAGAAGTTTGACATTTCTCAAAGTGTTTCTCATCCCAAATTATTCAAGAGTCTCTGGGGCTTTTGCAGTCATAGGGCCCTAATCAGTCTTGTTTCAAAACACCACAAGGAGATCAACTTCCGGTTGATGGCATGGTTCTATTGAAGACTGGTCCCACGAGGTTTCTTCAGTAGCTCTTGTTCTCTGATGCTGGTATGCTCTTATAGTTCCAGTGTGGCTCAGTGTGACACTACCCAAACCAGCTTCCTTCCATCCCCACAAATTTTAGCTTCTGCATTGAACCTGGTCAGGCCACATTTCCCAGGCTTAGCAGTGAATATGGTTCAGCAGCTCATGGTATTCTTTCCAGCCAGCAAGCTTGAGTCAGAGCCTCCTTATTCAGCCACTACGGGGGTACCAACTTCAACTCTTGGAGCAGCATTTGGGATCTCTGGTCTCTGTTCTTCCAGAAGGCCCTGGGCTTTCAGCCAACTTCCAACTTAGAGCAGACTATCCTACCAGGGCTACTGTGAGGAGTCAACCTCTGTCAGCCCACAAAGGCTTTCCTTACTTTCTGTCCCTTGAGCAGTAGGTGGTTTGCTTGTATTTACATAACTAAGGGAGAGTTTTCCAGTGATTCCTTCCTGAACAAAGAAAGCTTGTTCTAAGGCCTCCTTTTGTGTGTCCTTAAGCCTAGAAGGAGGGAACAGTTTCTGGCCTTCCCTAATGTGTATGTCCTCTGGTTGGCTGTTAACACAGTTACTACATTATTAGCAGTATTCTTTTTTTGTTTTTGGACAGAGCTGGCCTTTCTAGCAACCTCTACATCTATTTCAGTCTTTGCTAGTATATGTCACAGGGCTACATAGTACTAGACAGATTTTCCCATTTCTACTATCCCTCACAGAACTCTCGTACCTGAGCCATGCAGGATCATTCTTTACACCTTAATGATTATTCAGGCGCATTTTTTTTGGGGGGGGGTCTGCTTTCTGATTGTTTTTGAGCCAGTTTAAAAAACTCTTCACTCTTCACTCAGTTGAAAACTTCTAGAATAGCATTTCCCAAGGAAGTTCATTGTCTTGAGAAATATTAATAGATAGCCTAGGAAAAATACTCCTGTCCAAATAAGTTAGTTAAACTGCATATTATGTCCTCTCTCTATGGGATATGGCAGAGTACTAGTTTTTTTTATTTTTTATTCTTTTCCAGCCCATTTCTATTTGGCTAAAGCTGTTGCCAGGGACTAAATAGTTACAAATGCCTCAGTTGAGGCCCTCATCACTGGGGTTATAGAAATAGTCTTCTAAGTAGCTCCCCACCTTCAGGTTTGAATCACTCCAAACTAGTCTTCAGAGTAATCTTAAAAAAAAAAAATGCAAAACTGATCCTGTTATTCATAGGTTTAAAACATGAGGGTGGATCTCTGTTGCTTAGAAGAAAGTCCAAACCGTTTTACAAGTCAAACAAAGTCGTGATCCAGACCCCTTGTCTGCCTTTCTAAACCATATTCCTTGCTTCCTTATTCCTTGTTTTCCTACCTCCATTACCCACCTTGCTTCAGTCCCACCAAACTACTAAGTCATCATCACTCTCCAGATTAATATTATTAATATTGTTTCCTTTGCCTGGAGTGCTCTTTCCTTCCCATACCCCTACCCCTTGTCTTTAGTGACTTATTTTAAGATCACACACATAAATACACTGCTTGAAATCTGAGAATGTGTGATTTATCCAGAACTCTGGATGTAGTTGATTCTTGGATGTATTGAATAACCCCCAGGGCCTGACTTTGCTCATGTGTCTCGGCCTGTTTCCTCAGTTCTAGCTGGACCTTTGTCCTCTTCTGTCCTGCACAAATTTGACCTTGACACATGAAATCTGCTCTCTTCCTTAGCTCATTCTGAGACTTTGAGATCAAATAAACCTGGCTTTCCTCCTCCCCCATCCCCAGCTACCAATGTGGGAAAGTTACTCAACTTCTCAGGGCCTCCATGTTTTGATCTATAAGATGGCCCTGATGGTGATGTTTACCTCCCAGGGCTGTGGTAAGGAGTGTGCATCCGATTCTGTGGCGATCTGCACAGCTAGCACGGTGTGGGGCACAGTTCACCCATCATTCCTTCATTCTGCAAATGTTTGCATGCTTATTCTGCTGGGCACTGCCAAGTGCTGCTTAATCAATGTGGACAGGCAGTCTTCTGCCAAGTTGCTATTTGAGTTTAGGAAACAAAACAGGTAGGGCATAAATAAACAAGATAATTACAACCAATGATAAGTATTATTGAGGAAATAGAGTAGAATGATGAACTACTGGAGGAAACCACTTTAGACGGGGGTAAGCAAAATCTGTTTAAAATGCTGGAGACCCAGTGGGAGGCAGATGTTAGTGCTACTGCATACTTAGTAAAAATTAAATTTTAGCTAAGTTACAAAGCAAATTTTAACTAGATTCTAGTCCCACTTCTTCCTGCAGAACCCCTTGGGATAGTCCTTTAACTTGGTCTCCACTTCCTCAACTCTAAAATCTCATCTGATTGTAAATTGCCACTTACTGGTAAATGTAAAAAGTACACATTGTATTTTATAAAGTGATGTTTTGATAATTCTTAGTTGTGTAATCCTCTCTAAAAATATCTAGGCTTAGGCTTTTAGCCAAGGTCTATTCTATTTTCAGTAATATTGATGTTCCTTTAAAAACTTGAGAATTTATAAAGACTTAACTGTATATATACACTTACATACACATATAAAGGCATTATAAAGAGATGGAAGCATGTTAAAGAATATTGCTTTGATTTTGCATCTTTACTGGATATACTTATAAGAACATTGGTAATTCCAGAAGTGGAAATCTAGGTTGAGAACTGAAACTGAGCTTCTCTTTGCTGTGTCAAGGGTTCCTCCAGAGATCAACATGGAATCTTTTGGGTAGTATTTTTTTTAAAATTCTGTATTCTTAGCATACATGTAAATAAGCACACAGATAACAGGTTTACAGATATACCAAGATAACTATATGAAATATAGACATATCACTTGTAGTAATTTAATTATTGCCCTTTTGTGTATAAGTATATGCATAAACATAATTTATGATTTTAACTTGCGTGCATATATTTTAAGTACCACATAACTGCATATTGTAATTCCTATTACATGATGACCTATCTGAGCTTCATTATATCTTTGGTTAACGTTGTTTACATATCATATAAGCTATTTTTTAAAAAGGCTTTTAAACCGAAGGTGCTTTTCATCCTCTCTTTAAGGAATGCACCATATTGCAGAAGATATAAGTAATTAAATCATGACAATATAGCATGCTAAGTGCAATAACTGACAAATGAAAAGATGCTGTGCAAGAGAAAGGGATCAGCTCTTCCTAAATATGGTTAAGGAAGGTGCCTCAGTTTATGCTTCATCTAGACAGAAAAACAGGCTGGGGTGCTGCTGTTGGCTGTTGTCAGGAACTTACCAAGACTATGTCTTTGTTACCATTTTATTTAATCCTCACAGCAACCCTATGATGTTGGTATTTGTCCATTTTATGGCTGAAGAAACTGAGGCTCAGAGTTACAAAAACAAATCCTAGCTTGTAGGCAAAGCAGTGTGGATCTGAGACAATGTCTGCCTAACTCCAAAGGTCCTGTTCTTAATGATCTTACTGCACTGCCTCCAAGCAGAGCACAGTGGGAAAGCACCTTCTAGGTAAAGGGGAAGGTCCTATATGAAGACACAGAAGAGGGATCCATGTGTAATATTTGGCGTTCTGCAGAGTCCTAGTAGCTTGTCTGTAAGATGAAGCTGGAGTGAGCAGGACCTTGAGGGCCAGCAGAAATTGGGGCCAGGGTGTGTGGGCTCTGGGGTCTTGCAGAGTCTTCATGGATTCTGATGTCAGGCCAGAGAATAGTTTTTTTTTTTTTTTTTTTTATAGGTTTTATTTATTTATTTGACAGAGAGCGACATAGCGAGAGCAGGAACACAAGCAGGGGGAGTGGGAGAGGGAGAAGCAGGCTTCCCGCAGAGCAGGGAGCCCGATGTGGGGCTCGATCCCAGGACCCTGGGATCGTGACCTGAGCCGAAGGCAGACGCTTAACGATTGAGCCACCCAGGCGCCCCAGAGAATAGTTTTTAACAGACATGAGATGACCCGTTGTACACTTGGCCTAAGCGTGGTCATCAAGGGGAAGACTGGATAGGACTGCTGTGATGCCGGCAATTGGAAGGGCAGGTAAGACTAAAGCAGTGTGGATGAAAACTATGCAGATCTTTCCAGAGCAACGGCAAGACAGGCTTAGAGCTTGAGAGCTTTTCAGCATTTAGGAATTGATGTGACCAGGGAAAGGGTAAGCAGAGGGAAGAGAGAACATTGAATCCTAAGCTTCTCCTGAGTGGTTGGAAGGGAAGTAGAGTTCACTGAAGGGGAAAAAGTGGAACAACAGCAGGTGCAACTTAACAGCGTTTGTTTTAATATAAGAATTCTAATGGCATTTACGCTCACTTTCTGTAGATGTGTTTTGCAACCCATTATTTATCTGTTTTATTTTGTAAATGGTTTTACTATATTTGACATCCTTAATTTTCCCTGTATTTCGATTTTGATTTATTATCTATTTTTTAATTTTTGTACTTGCTACTTATCTAGTAGAGATTTGGTCTTTGGTAGAAGAGGTAAAAACTTTTCTTTGAGTTTACTTATTTTTTAAAAAAAATTGTAACATTTAAAATTTTTATAGTAGGAAACTTTCTAGGCATTTTTGTCTGTTCCAAAGGTATGGCAAATACATGCTGATTAGTACACACATTCTTATTTACAGGTTAGCTCTTGGGACATACCTCCTCTCAACTGTGTTCAGTCATATTACCTTAAAAGTAAGGTGTAGTTTATCCAAAATACATATGGAGTTATCGAGTCTAATTTGCTTTCAGTAAATTGTTACTGTGAATATGGTGGTTGAGAAATCCACAAGGAGAACTGGTTAACTCCAGTAGGCGATATAATAGCCAATTTACTTTTCTGTACAAGCAGCAATGATGTCAAACTCTTGGCCTTTCATCCTTTAACTGTTGTGCCTGTGTATTTCCTATCAACAGGATCCTCTAGAAGAGGATGGTATTTTCCATATTTATTCTCCCTGTTTTTTTAAATGACTTACACACATCTGTAGCAATAAAGGAGTGCTGGTGTTCGCATTCCATGCTCAGAGGAGTGGTATGGGGTCAGAACTGGATGAACGCTCTCATCTGCACAGATTTACCAGAGGAAGCGTGCATCAGGAGTGTTATGAACACCAAACAACGACAGGAAATAATCCCTGGGAGTCATGCAGCTGTGTGGAGTCCGGCCACACAAGCTTCCTCTGGATAGAGTTTAGTTTCTGAGTTGCTTAATTTCTACCTACAGCACCTGTGTCTTTTGGGGACTGTTGGAGAAATACTAATTGATTATGGGCCTTTCTTTGGTTTGCCTCAAAGCCATGGGGGTATGAAAAGTCCTGCTGAATCAGCATAATGTCTGAAAACTGTCAGGATGAGCCAGGCACAGAGTAGACAAAAATCATTAAGTTGGAATGAATGAACGGCATTTACATCTTCCAGGAATATTCCTTCTTGGAAATTGCACATGAGCAATTTCACAGTAAATGTGCTTGGGGACCCTAGGTGTAGGCTTTACCTTGCTACTCTTCTCCTGTATTTCTCTGTAAAGGATAGGAAGAATGATGCTTGCTGCTTCTGGGTGGGCAGAACCTCATAGATTTCTACTCTTTAAGCTGTCTTTTTGAAGTAGTGGCCTACTCATACTTGATCTTAGACAAAATAATTATCTAGAATGGTTGTGTTATGGCATGGATGTGTAGTACACGATTTTTATTGGTCAGCCTAGGTCAAGTTTTGAAGACTGATTGCATTGGCTGTGGATTGGGCAAAGTAATAAAATGCATAGAAGGCTAGATTCAGTTTAGAATTAACTCTGTGTCTTTCCGTCTGTCTATAGTGTTTAACATTGCATTAGCAGCAATCACTGCTGATGTTTTTCTAATAGCCTGTTAGGTTTCTGGTAGGAAGCAGCAGAACAATATGAACTTACTGATTTCCAGATAATAAAGTAAAATTTCTTAGGGAGCTCATAATTTAAAATTTCATGGCATTATAATAAAACTACTATAACATACAGTAAAAAGGAGATGGCATTAGTTAGCATTGGTTCTCCAAAAAAAAAATTGCTGAGGGGTTTTTACATTTGTTGTAACTTGGGTTTGGTCAGTAGATTGCATCCAAAACTTTCATAAGTGTAAATAGACCCTTAGGTAGATAAACAAGTGAACATATATATCATTTTTTATTATGTTAATCACCATACATTACATCATTAGTTTTTGATGTAGTGTTCCATGATTCATTATTTGCGTATAACACCCAGTGCTCCATGCAGTACGTGCCCTCTTTAATACCCATCACCAAGCTAACCCATCCCCCCAACCTCCTCCCCTCTGGAACCCTCAGTTTGTTTCTCAGAGTCCATCTCCCATGGTTCGTCTCCCCCTCCGTTTTCCCCCCCTTCATTTTTCCCTTCCTGCTATCTTCTTCTTCTTTTTTTTTTTTTTTTAACATATAATGTATTATTTGTTTCAGAGGTATAGGTCTGTGATTCATCAGTCTTAGACAATTCACAGCACTCACCATAGCACATACCCTCCCCAGTGTCTATCACCCAGCCACCCCATCCCTCCCACCCCCCACCACTCCAGCAACCCTCAGTTTGTTTCCTGAGATTAAGAATTCCTCATATCAGTGAGGTCATTTGATACATGTCTTTCTGATTGACTTATTTCGTTCAGCATAATACCCTGCAGTTCCATCCACGTCGTCGCAAATGGCAAGATCTCATTCCTTTTGATGGCTGTATAATATTCCATTGTATATATCTACCACATCTTCTTTATCCATTCATCTGTTGATGGACATCTTGGCTCTTTCCATAGTTTGGCTGTTGTGGACATTGCTGCTATAAACATCGGGGTGCATGTACCCCTTCGGATCCCTACAGTTGTATCTTTGGGGTAAATACCCAGTAGTGCAATTGCTGGATCGTATGGTAGCTCTATTTTCAACTTTCTGAGGAACCTCCGTACTGTTTTCCAGAGTGGTTGCACCAGCTTGCATTCCCACCAACAGTGTAGGAGGGTTCCCCTTTCTCCGCAACCCGCCAACATCTGTCATTTCCTGACTTGTTCATGTTAGCCATTCTGACTGGTGTGAGGTGGTATCTCATTGAGGTTTTGATTTGGATTTCCCTGATGCCAAGTGATGTTAAGCACTTTTTCATGTGTCTGTTGGCCATTTGGATGTCTTCTTTGCAGAAATGTCTGTTCATGTCTTCTGGCCATTTCTTGATTGGATTATTTGTTCTTTGGGGCTTGAGTTTAGTAAGTTCTTTATAGATTTTGGATACTAGCCCTTTATCTGATATGTCATTTGCAAATATCTTCTCCCATTCTGTCGGTTGTTTTTTGGTTTTGTTGACTGTTTTGCTGTGCAAAAGTTTTTTATCTTGATGAAGTCCCAATAGTTCATTTTTGCCCTTGCTTCCCTTGCCTTTGGCAGTGTTTCTAGGAAGAAGTTGCTGCGGCTGAGTCAAAGAGGTTGCTGCCTGTGTTCTCCTTTAGGATTTTGATGGACTCCTGTCTCCCATTTAGGTCTTTCAACCATTTTGAGTCTGGTTTTTTGGTGGTGTAAAGAGATGGTCCAGTTTCATTCTTCTGCATGTGGCTGTCCAATTTTCCCAACACCATTTGTTGAAGAGACTGTCTTTTTTTCCATTGGACATTCTTTCCTGCTTTGTCAGAGATTAGTTGACCATAGAGCTGAGGGTCCATTTCTGGGCTCTCTATTCTGTTCCATTGATCTATGTGTCTGTTTTTGTGCCAGTACCATACTATCTTGATGATGACAGCTTTGTAATAGAGCTTGAAGTCCCGAATTGTGATGCCACCAGCTTTGCTTTTCTTCTTCAACATTCGTCTGGCTATTCGGGGTCTTTTCTGGTTCCATACAAATTTTAGGATTATTTGTTCCATTTCTTTGAAAAAAGTGGATGGTATTTTGATAGGGATTGCATTGAATGTGTAGATTGCTCTAGGTAGCATTGACATCTTCACAATATTTGTTCTTCCAGTCCATGAGCATGGAACGTTTTTCCATTTCTTTGTGTCTTCCTCAATTTCTTTCATGAGTATTTTATAGTTTTCTGAGTACAGATTCTTTGCCTCTTTGGTTAGATTTATTCCTAGGTATCTTATGGTTTTGGGTGCAATTGTAAATGGGATTGATTCCTTAATTTCTCTTTCTTCTGTCTTGTTGGTGTATAGGAATGCCACTGATTTCTGTGCAGTGATTTTATATCCTGCCACTTGATTGAATTCCTGTATGAGTTCTAGCAGTTTTGGGGTGGAGTCTTTTGGGTTTTCCACATAAAGTATCATATCATCTGCAAACAGTGAGTTTGACTATTTCTTTGCCGATTCGGATGCCTTTTATTTCTTTTTGTTTTCTGATTGCTTGGCTAGGACTTCTAATACTATGTTGAATAGCAGTGGTGACAGTGGACATCCCTGTCCTGTTCCTGACCTTAGGGGGAAAGCTCTCAGTTATTCCCCATTGAGAATGATATTCACTGTGGGTTTTTCATAGATGGCTTTTATGATATTGAGGTATGTACCCTCTATCCCTATACTCTGAAGAGTTTTGATCAAGAAAGGATGCTGTACTTTGCCAAATGCTTTTTCTGCATCTATTGAGAGGATCATATGGTTCTGGTACTTTCTTTTATTAATGTATTGCATCACATTGATTTGCAAATGTTAAAACAACCTTGCAGCCCAGGGATAAATCCCACTTGGTTGTGGTGAATAATCCTTTTAATGTACTGTTGGATCCTATTGGCTAGTATTTTGGTGAGAATTTTTGTATCCATGTTCATCAGGGATATTGGTCTGTAATTCTCCTTCTTGATGGGGTCTTTTCCAGTTTTGGGATCAAGGTAATGGTGGCCTCAAAACGAGTTTGGAAGTTTTCCTTCCATTTCTATTTTTTGAAACAATTTCAGAAGGATAGGTATTAATTCTTCTTGAAATGTTTGGTAGAATTCCCCTGGGAAGCCATCTGGCCCTGGGCTTTTGTTTGTTGGGAGATTTTTGATGACTGCTTCAATTTCCTTAGTGGTTTTAGGTCTGTTCAGGTTTTCTATTTCTTCCTGGTTCAGTTTTGGTAGTTGATACATCTCTAGGAATGCATCCATTTCTTCCAGGTTATCTAATTTGCTGGCATATAGTTGCTTATAATGTGTTCTCATAATTGTTTGTATTTCTTTGGTGTTGGTTGTGATCTCTCCTCTTTCATTCATGACTTTATTTATTTGGGTCATTTCTCTTTTCTTTTTGATAAGTCTGGCCAGGGGGTTATCAATCTTGTTAATTCTTTCAAAGAACCAGCTCCTAGTTTTGTTGATCTGTTCTTCTGTTCTCTTGGTTTCTATTTCATTGATTACTGCTCTGATCTTTATTATTTCTCTTCTCCTGCTGGGTTTAGGCTTTATTTGCTGTTCTTTCTGCAGCTTCTTTAGGTGTAGGGTTAGGTTGTGTATTTGAGACCTTTCTTGTGTCTTGAGAAAGGCTTGTATTGCTATATACTTTCCTCTTAGGACTACCTTTGCTGCATCCCAATGATTTTGAACAGTTGTGTTTTTGTTTTCATTTGTTGTCGTGAATTTTTTAAATTCTTCTTTAATTTCCTGGTTGACCCATTCATTCTTTAGTAGGATGTTCTTTAGCCTCCATGTATTGGAGTTCTTTCTGACTTTCCTCTTGTGATTGAGTTCTAGTTTCAAAGCATTGTGGTCTGAAAATAGGCAGGGAATGATCCCAATCTTTTGGTACCGGTTGAGACCTGATTTGTGACCTAGGATGTGATCTATTCTGGAGAATGTTCCACGGGCACTAGAGAAGAATGTGTATTCTGTTGCTTTGGGATGGAATGTTCTGAATATGTCTGTGAAGTCCATTTGGTCCAGTGTGTCATTTAAAGTCTTTATTTCCTTGTTGATCTTTTGCTTAGATGATCTGTCCATTTCAGTGAGGGGGGTGTTAAAGTCCCCCACTATTATTGTATTGTTGTTGATGTGTTTCTTTGCTTTTGTTATTAATTGGCTTATATAATTGGCTGCTCCCATGTTAGGGGCATAGATATTTACAATTGTTAGATCTTCTTTTGGATAGACCCTTTAAGTAGGATATAGTGTCCTTCCTCATCTCTTATTATAGTCTTTTGTTTAAAATCTAATTTGTCTGATATAAGGATTGCCACCCCAGCTTTCTTTTGGTGTCCATTAGCATGGTAAATGGTTTTCCACCCCCTCACTTTCAATTTGGGGGTGTCTTTGGGTCTAAAATGAATCTCTTGCAGACAGCATATCGATGGGTCTTGTTTTTTTATCCAGTCTGATAGCCTGCATCTTTTGATTGGGGCATTTAGCCCATTTACATTCAGAGTAACTATTGAAAGATAGGAATTTAGTGCCATTGTATTGCCTGTAACGTGGCTGTTACTGTATATTGTCTGTGTTCCTTTCTGGTCTGTGTTACTTTTAGGCTCTCTCTTTGCTTAGAGGACCCCTTTCAATATTTCTTGTAGGGCTGGTTTCGTGTTTGCAAATTCCTTTAGTTTTTGTTTGTCCTGGAAGCTTTTTATCTCTCTATTTTCAATGACAGCCTAACTGGATATAGTAATCTTGGTTGCATATTTTTCTCATTTAGTGCTCTGAATATATCATGCCAGTCCTTTCTGGCCTGTCAGGTCTCTGTGGATAGGTCTGTTGCCAATCTAATGTTTCTACCATTGTAGGTTACAGATCTCCTCTCCCGAGCTGCTTTCAGGATTTTCTCTTTGTCTCTGAGACTTGTAAGTTTTACTATTAGATGTCGGGGTGTTGACCTATTTTTATTGATTTTGAGGGGGGTTCTCTGTGCCTCCTGGATTTTGATGCCTGTTTCCTTCCCCAAATTAGGGAAGTTCTCTGCTCTAATTTGCTCCAATATACCTTCTGCCCCTCTCTCTTTTTCTTCTTCTGGGATCCCAATTATTCTAATATTGTTTCGTCTTATGGTATCACTTAACTCTCAAATTCTGCCCTTGTGATCCAGTAGTTGTTTATCTCTCTTTTTCTCAGCTGCTTTATTTTCCATCATTTGGTCTTCTCTATCACTGATTCTCTCTTCTGCCTCTTTTATCCTAGCAGTTAGAGCCTCTATTTTTGATTGCACCTCATTAATAGCCTTTTTGATTTCGACTTGGTTAGATTTTAGTTCTTTTACTTCTCCAGAAAGGGTTTCTCTAATATCTTCCATGCTTTTTTCAAGCCCAGCTAGTATCTTTAAAATCATCATTCTGAACTCTAGTTCCAATATCTTACTAATGTCTGTATTGATTAGGTCCCTGGCAGTTGCTTCTGCCTTTTATCCTTTTTTTTGAGGTGATTTTTTCCATCTTGTCATTTTGTCTCCAGAGGAAAATAGATTAATGAGAGAACAAAATGCTAACAGGGTAACAACAACCCCAGAAAAATATACACTAAACAAATCAGAAGAGACCTGAAACTGGGGGAAAAGAAAGGGAAAGAAAGAAAAAAGAAAAGAAAAAGAAAAAGATAAAAACAAACAAAAAACCAGAATATGATCAAATATGATCAGTGTGTGTGTATATATATATATATATATATATATATATATATATATATATATATACACACACACACACCAAAAATAAGGTTAACTACTATGAAGGGATAGAATATGACTCTAAAAATGAAAAATAGAAAAGATATTTTTAAGAAAGGGATTGATAAGATGTTGGTTGAAAAAGGGAAAAATTCAAAAAATAAAAAAAAGAAAATTAACTTTGAAAGACTAAAGAATCATGGGGAAAAAAGCCATGGATTCTATGTGCATTATTCTCCTAGAGCTGGAGTTGTGCCGTTCTCATTGATCAGTACACTTGGTCTTGGCTGGCTGTTCTTGCCCATCTTCTGGGGGAGGGGCCTGTTGTCCTGGTTTCCAAATGTCTCTGCCAGAGGCGGAATTGCCCCGCCCTTGCCCCCTCCCGGCTAAGTAATCTGCTCGGGTTTGCTCTCCGGGCTTTTGTTCCCTGCAAGCTTTCGGTGCAGCTTTGGAGGAGGAGAGTGAAGATGGCAGCTTCCCAGTCTCTGCCCCAGAGGAGCTGAGAACTCGGGGCTGCGCCCCCAGAGAAAAGCCGTCAGTCACTCCCATCTCCCTGGTCTCCGGCCGCACTCCGTGCTCACCCGGCCTGTGACCGAGCGTTTCTATCTCTGGCACCCGACCCCATGTGGAGTCTCCAAACCCAGCAGATCCCTGCGGTGCACTCCCGCACCAATCCTCCCGGGGGGGAAGAAGGAGTCTCTCTGGATCTGCCGCTTGTTGGGTCCCTGCTGGAGGAGCAGTATAAAGATATAATAACAACTTAAAGGGGGAAATCCACCCAATTATAAGCAAATCCTCTTGTTTGTGTTCAATTTCTTTGCTACTAAGAGGATAAGATTTAAACAGCATCTTTAAGATTGACCTCTGATAGGACTGAAATACAGGATCTTTCTAAAAACTATTTGTTTTCTCAGGCTCTGCGGATCACGGTTTATGGCAACCCCAAGCTGAGAGCCCGTGCCTCGGCTCCATTTCTGCAGCCGGCTTCCCTGCTCTGTTACCTGGGAGCTCTGCCGCACTCAGGCACCCCTGATTTTTCTGTGACCCCGAGGGTCCTGAGACCACACTGTCCCACAAGGGTTCCACCCCCCGCTTAGCCACTGGAGCAACCTCCCTCAGGGGAGCCGACTTCTAAAAGTTCCAATTTTGTGCTCCCCGCTACTCTATTACTTGCCAGAAGCGGCCGACGGAGGCCCCCTGCCCCGCCATCTATCCTCCTGAATATCGCCTCAGATTCACTTCTCCCCAAGTCCTACCTTCCAGAAAGTGGTCGCCTTTCTGATGAGAGAGTTGTTGCTCTTCTTTTCTTCGATCTCCTGTTGAGTTCGTAGGTGTTCAGAATGGTTTGATCCCTATCCAGCTGAATTCCTGAGAGGAGACGAAATCCAGGTCTCCTACTCCTCCACCATCTTGCTCCTCCTCTGCCCATGTATATCATTTTTACCACACTGTTTTGGGCTTGTAACTGGACTCCTTTCTATAGTATGTGAGAGATTCTGGTGATGGCACATAAATTTCTAGTTAGCAAATGTTTTAATTATGGATAATGAATTATTTAGCAAATTCTCACTAACGATAAATCATAATCTATCTTCCTAAATTTTCTACTCATTGATCCTGGAACAGCATAGAATTTATAAATCTTTTGTAGGAAGATCCTGTAAATACATGAAGATGGTTACCATGCTCCTCAAAGTCTTCTTCATATGAAATAGACCTAATATCCTTGGTTGTGTCCTCTTTTTTTTTATAACCTGCCCAGTACGAAGAATAACTTGAGATGTCTTATTATGACAAAACGTATAAAACAGAGCAGTTAAAGATTAAAATATTTAAAATTGAAAAAGAGATTGGAAGCAATTTAGAGGAAGGGACACTATCGTCATACCAGCCCGTATGAGGATTACATTTATCTCTCAGCTGTCCTGAAGTCGAGAAAAACACATTAAGTGAGCTTTGGAACTAGCCTTCATGCCCAGTGGAATTTGGGGGCAGGGGGAACATAAGAATTAAAAAAAAAAAAGTTATTATAGAAATAACGGAGCATCCAGAAATGTAGAAAGACTACTACAGTGACTACCCCTATATCCACTGCTCAGAAATTGTTGACATATCATATTGCTTTATCTACCATTATTCTGTGTAATGTGCAGGTTTCCCCTGAGATCCAAAGTTCCTTTATGCTACTCTGCTTTTCTGAAAGACCCACACTAGCTAGTACCTGTTTTAAGTTACCTGAAAAATATCCCACAGGGGATTTTTGCTTTTAGGAAATGGTATTTGTTGCATCATTCTGTGCCATTTTGGCTTACAAAAGGTTTCATAGGAATACTTTACTTTTTGATAGTGGGGTAAGCCTGTACTGCTGTTTTTGCTGAACCATTTCAAAGTAAATTATAGGTAGATATCATAACTTTTGTTTCCTAAATGTTTCAAGTTTTATAGCTCCCAAAATAAGGCTATTTTCCTGTATCGCCATAATATCTTGATCATACACAACAAAATGAGGACTTTCCATAATATCTAGACCTTACTCAAATTGCACCATTTATCCCTAAAATATCTTTTATAGCTGGTCTCTTTGAACCAGAATTGACTCAGCCTTTAGACATGGTATTTGGTTGTTGTGTCTCTTAAATTTGGTTGTTTCTTCAGCTTTATTCACATTTTGTGTTTAATTTTCTGATAACATACTTAAGGTCATGATCATTTCTGATGGGTTTTTATTGGACTTAACCTGTTCTTTGTTTAAAATTAAAATCTTTCTATAATCCAGGGCACTTTTTAAAAAAAATCTTTATTTAATGAAGTATAGTTAACATAATCCAGGGTACTTCTAAAAGCCCTGGCTGCATTCACTATAGGAGGGGCTCAGTAAAGTTTTTTGTAAGAATCAAATAAGTCAAATCTTATAATGTTCACAACTTACAAGTGCTTTTTAGGACTATTATGTACTACGTTCTGAAGCAGCCATCCAGAATTATTCAATATGTTTTCATACAGAGTTTAAATAGAGTAAATATACTCTTATAAATCAATATACAGTAAAACATCCCTTTCATCAAGAAACTTCATAAGAATCTTTGAGAGAGTCATGAGTGCTTGAGTTCTAAGAGTTTCATCTGGCTCCAAAAAAAAAAAAAAGAGAGAAGCATTTAAGCATTTGACCTTGTCAAAAATGTCAACATTCTGATCTAGTTCTGCCTAAAAGAACTCTGTAATTTTAAGAACATTGAAAGAATTAGATATAATATTCCTGCCCATGGGGTTACATTTCTATGGAGAATTTACTCAAACATTATTAGGTATGACTCACATTTCCAAGATATTCTGATCCAGAGGTTTCACTGATTTTTTTTTTTTCCTTGCCTGGTATTATATTTAAATATTTTTTTTAGATTTTGATTTTAGGGAAGATAATGACTAAAATTTTGAAAGCAGTAGTTTTGGGGCAATAGATTAGGAGAAAACAAATAGTTTTTAGAAAGATCCTGTATTTCAATCCTACCAGAGGTCAATCTTAAATATGCTGTTTAAATCTTATCCTCTTAGTAGCAAAGAAATTGAACACAAACAAGAGGATCTGCTTATAATTGGGTGGATTTCCCCCTTTAAATTGTTATTATATCTTTAATACTAAGAGTGAGTTACCACATTGACAAGAACTACCCCAATTCAAAAAATCATAAAATTTTATATGCATATTTCTTCATTTTAGGGCCAGAGTGGTTGTACTTGTTTAAGATAACCTTTTCTCCATCTCTGTTGTTATTATATAGCATTAGTTAAATAAATAAAACCTGTCCCTAATTGGGTCTGGTCAATAATGTAATAGCTATATCCTTCTCTTTTCAATGAGAAATTTCCCATGTAATCCATACAACTTTCTGCCACATTCTTTCTCTCCCTAGTACCAGCTGATCTAGGAGGAATATGGAAAGCATTCTTTATTCCCCCAGTAGGAAGTTTAGCATGGTCTCTTGGTGAAGTTGACAATTCTTTTTCTGAGACAAGAATTAGGGACAATTTCCCCCTTTCATTGTGTAGTCATTCTGAGTATTTCATGAAAAAAGCTTTTAGTTTTGTTACAGAAAAAAATGCCAATGCCCATATTTGCCCAAAAAACCATACGAATGCCCACAAGAAAGTTTGTTAATGAAACAGCAGTTGAAAAAGTACAGAAATAGAATCTCTTACACACTTAATAGCTTCTACTTTTCCTAAACTTGCACTATTCATTGTCATGGAAAGTGTTACTGTACTTTTGAAAGATTCAACAAAATTCAAAATCCAAATTTAGGATTTCTAATAAACATAGACAATAGAAGTGATACTAATTTATTATCACACACTAAATGAGATTTTCTTTTGGCTGAAAAGAATGAAAGTAACATATTAGTAACACCAAGGCAATCTTTATCTTCATAGATAGCTTTTCTTTAGTGCCTATATTTACATCTAGATAGCTTTTCTTTAGTGCCTATATTTACATCTGTGAAAGTTTATTAACTTTTAAAGCTTGATCTAAGTGAACATAAGTATGTAGAATGATTAAAATCTGAAGGCAGTCAGGATTTTAGCAGTGATACCAACCAATTAACCAAGGAAATGAATTTAAGGAGAGAAAGAATGGGTCTTCAGTTTTCTCACCATAAATTATTTTACTTATTTTGAACAATTTCTGGGAGGATTAAAACAGATAATGTTTTATGGAAGACCTTCAGCATAATGCTTGACACATGAGTGTGTGCTAGAAACATATTAACTGATAAAACATGTTTAGATATGTATTGGACAGGCTGTTCTTATATTTACATATTGTTCCTCTTTTCACTACAGTTTGCATTGCATAATTTGCATCAAATTGAGGTCAAAGGCATAAGTTTAATCTTTCTGAGAACTAAATAAGAGAGGTATGAAAACCTAGATAAAACAAAAGATATAAAATGTCTGCTACTGATTACTCAGTAATCAGTGGCCATATTAGAATTTATGATCCATTTAGAATTTATGTGTGTATATATATGTGTGTGTGTATATATATACACACACACACACATAAGCTGAACCATATGAAATTAATATTTCACAAAAATTAAAGTTTAATGTGGTTTAACCTAGTATTTTGGTTCTAGATAGCTTAGGAAGATGATGCTTGTTTTAAAATGAGAAGGGCTGTCAGCGTAGATGATAGAATTGATGTTTTCTGCATGACTTTTTTTTAAAACTAGAATCAAATGAGTATGTTTTTCCTTTGACATAAAAGGGAACTTGGAAACAATAACAGTATTGCTTCTATTTCTGTAATAGAAAAAACTTCTTGGAATTAGGAGACCTGGGTTTGTGTAATGGAGTTCTTCAGTTCTCTTATGATTGCTTGACCTCTCACTTGTTAAATTACCTCTTTGCCAATAAACAAAAATTTAGTGTTGACTATTTGGAAATTCAAATTATCATGAATTGGGCTTGCTTTCAGTAGGCCATGTGTTAAATAACATAGTCTGTATTCATCTACTTGATTCTTTGTGAAATTGTATTTCTATGTGGATAAATGAAGATACCTTAGCATTATGTTGCCTACCAAATTTTAATTCCCTCAAGAATAGTGACTCATGGTGTCAAAGATAGAATTTTTTCCAGACTTTTTTTCTGAAGAAAAAACATTCTAAGATAGGAGTTGAGGGTAGGGACTTTGGAAGACATTTTTTGCTTCTCCCCATGTTCATCAATGGTAACAAGGTGCTCAATATCTGGCATTCTTTTTAATAGCACATGTCATTTTGCAAGTACCAAACCTTATTCTGCCTCACAGGGTGGTATTAAAACAAATAAACCCTGAAAATAAAGAATATGTTGTAGGTCTCTGAAATCTTATACATCAGAATCACATGGAAATGAATTCATGGCTTTCTGTTTCATGCAACTATGTCACAGTCTTTGAAGGGATAAATTAAGGGCAAATTTAATGATTTATTTTTCGAAGATAAACTTCTTGAATGCAGGGGGAGATAATGACATGAGTTTAAAGATGTTCCCTTAATTCTGCTTCCCTTAATCATGTGGAGAATTTGAAATTGATAGTTCTCTAGACTAACAAGTTATTCAGCTAGACGAATCTTGTTCAGATTGAATATTTGAGTTGGTGGTCTTGGCCCTTTAGCATGAACTTTTTAGAATGATAATCTGAGACTGTTGCTTACCAGAACATGGGGAAGAATTTGTGTCCATTATTGTGGCTGATTATAAGGTTTTTACATGTCTTCATGATATGTATTTTTGAAAAAACACTTGCATTTTTACCTTTATAGTTAGAAATTACTTGATTGTTAGATTTTTACAGTGATAATTAAAATTCTTACTATCTTTAAGTTTCAGCCAACTCTTGAGATACAAGTTAGTTAACAAGAGAATAAAATGAGAACAAATCAGAGTCTTGTCTGTTAGTCAGAAGCTTGGTAGGCAAGTTAAATTAACTATGAAAATAGTCATTTTGATTTTTAGGATGCTTGTCTTAGAGGAAAACTGCCACTTGACGTTTCATGTGTCTTCCAATCAGCAAATCAGTATGTTAGGTAGAAATTTCAGTTATCTACTATATTCCTGTCTTGATTTTGGTTCAAGCCAGAATTCCTCGATTGTTTTGTGGGTTCCCTTGTCAGGAAAGGCTGTTGGGTTATCACCATGGTCTTTGAGGACCAGCTGACCACCTGAAAACCCCAGGGCTGCAGAGCCACAGTGTTCTGGACAGAGTACAAGGAGACTGCCTTTCTCAGCTCTCTTAGTACTTACTTCCTCTCATCGCCTGTACCCTCTGGCGCTCGCCATGTATTCCAAGGGTAGAGGCAATAGAATAAGAGTGAGCACACCATGCTGTTGTGGGACTTCCTCCCTCTCTGTTCGGGAATCTTGCTTCGAGTCCTCTTTTCTTTCTGATGGCACTGTCATTACGATGAATTTCATTGCATTAGGTTCCTCAGTCCCTCATAGAGTTAGATTTATAGTGAGTCACCTACCAGTCTTAGCAAGAGAATCAAGCATGGATGAAACACAAAGATTTGCTGTAGGTTCTAGCAGTAACACAATCCCTGCTCCTCTTCTTAAGGACTTTACCATATAAATGGAGTTTAAATACCATAGATTTCATGTAAAACCTTCTTTGTGATGATGCTGTCATGCTAATTTACCAAACCTGTTCCTTCTTTTGGGGCACATATTAAACTACATTCTCTAGGCTCCCTTGCACTTCGATGTGTCCATGTCACCACATTTATGTGTGTAGAAGTAATGTGTATTGTTTTCAGGCCTGACCCATTAAAAACCTTCCAACTGTTGTCCTCCATGTTTTTGTGTTTGTTTTTCCCATTTACCAACTGAATACAAAGGTCCTTGAGTCCTTAGAGGATGGTGAAGCCACAGAATGGATGGATCCTGGGTTCCTGAATCACTGTGTAGGGAAAAGTTGCTTTTTGACCATGAACACCATTGTTGGATTCATATGTGAACAAAAATAAACTCTTACTGTGTTAAACGCTGGAATATGGGGTTGGTTTGTTACAGAAGTTAGCGTTACTTTATCACACCATTTTTCAGTAGTTCTCAATCTTTTTTGCCCTCATACACCTGCGAGATGAGACACATCGATACTCCTGATTCACTATGGTAGGGAAAAGATATTTTCAAGGTGGACATAGAGGTCACTATAGTCACATGTTGCAAAAGAGTTGAGCTGGAAAATTGAAGAGAAATGTCATTAGATTTAGTAGTAACTAGACCACTGTTGGAATAGTTTCAGTAGAGTGAAAGTGACAGGAGACCAAACTGTAGAAATATGAAAAGTGAATGGCATATGAACAAGTGAAGACAGTGAGTGAATTTATTGGAGATAATTGATTCTTGCAATGCAATCATAGGATTGTAAAATTCATGGAAATAAAGGAATTGTTTATTTTTTAAGCCATTTGCTAAAAGCTGTACAGGTAAAGATCTTCACTGACACAGTGATAGGGAGACCTTATAGTCCTGTTTGCCCATGATGGACTTGGTTTATGCCTGTTGACCCAGTGCAATTATTAATAGTGCCCTTTCATTCTTAGTGGCCTAGTTTGGATAAAAATATACAGTGTGGGGGCGCCTGGGTGGCTCAGGTCAATATCTCGGGGTCCCAGGATCAAGCCCCCTGTGTCAGGGCTCTCCACTCAGTGGGGAGTCTGCTTGTCCCTCTCTCTCTGCCCTTCCCCCTACTTTTGTGCTCTCTTTCTCTTGAATAAATAAAAAATAAAAAAAAATGTACAGTGACCACAGCACTCTCACAACCTCCTCTGAATATGAGAGTAGCTGTTAAACACATAGGTATTTAACTCATGAATAAGTTACTGTTGCATCCATGGAATGTTTTTAAGTTATATTTTATGAGAGAGTTGAAAGATTTGTGTTTCTTGTCTTTCTTTTCTTTCTTTTTTTTTTTAGAGCGCTTGTATGAGCAGTGGGGATGGGGGTTGGGGAGGAAGGGGGAGAAGGAGAAAATCTTTTTTTTTTTTTTTTTAAGATTTTACTCAATTTACTTGTCAGAGCACACAAGCAGGGGGAGTGGCAGGCAGAGGGAGAAGCAGGCTCCCCGCTGAGCAGGGAGCCTGATGTGGGACTCGATTCCAGGACCCTGGGATCATGACCTGAGCCGAAGTCAGAAGCTTAACAGACTGAGCCACCCAGGCATCCCGAGAGGGAGAAAATCTTAAGCAGGCTCTTTGCCCAGTGCAGAGCCTAATGTGGGGCTCAATCTCATAACTCATGACTTGAGCTGAAATCAAAAGTCGGATGCTTAACTGACTGAGCCACCCAGGTGCCCCTGTTTCTTGTCTGTAACAACATTGCAGAATTAGCCCTAATAAAAAACTATATTTGGAACTAGAATGTAGGATAACTTTTGCTGCTTCTGATGATTTAGTTTTTTGTTTCTCTTGTTTCATTATTTGTGAATAAATATGTATTTTATAAATATAAATATATTTGTAACTTATAACTTATATTTTTTAAAATATATAGTTTTGTGTGTATATATGTTTTGTTTGCTAATATTTTGTTGAGGATTTTTGCATCTATGTTCATCAGAGATAGTAATTTGTAATTTTTTTTTTCTTGTGGTATCCTTGTCCAGTTTTGGTGTCCTTGTCTGGTTATGTTATGGTTATGGGTAATGCCAGTCTCATACACTGATTTTGGAAGTGTTCTCTCCTCTTCTGTTTTTTTGTAAGACTTTGAAAAGTATTGGTATAGTTTTTCTTTAAATGTTTGGTAGAATTTACCAGTGAAGGCATCTGGTCTTGAATTTTTCTTTGTTGGGAGGATTGATTGATGAGTGCTTGCACAGTCATGAGCAGGAGGAAGAGCAGAGGGAGAGGGAGTGAATCTCAAGCAGAGTCCCTGCTGAGTGGGGAGCCCAGTGTGGGGCTCGATCTTATGACCCTGACTGAGATCATGACCTGAGCTGAAATCAAGAATCCAATGCTTAACTGACTGAGACACCCAGGCATCCCAAAGGAGGTTTTTGATTACTGATTCAGTCTCCTCACTTGAGTTGGTCTGTTCAGATTTTCAGTTTCTTCATGATTCAGTCTTGATAGGTTATATGTTTCTAGGAGTTTATTCATTTCTTCTAGGTTATATAACTTTTGGGGGGCATTTAATCATTTGTTGTAGTTTCTCATGATCCTTAGTATTCCTTTGTTGTTGGTTGTAATGTTTCCTCTTTTGTTTCTGATTTTGACTTCCCTCACCTTTTTTTTTTCTTAGTCTAGCTAAAAGTTTGTCAATTTTTTCTTTTCAAAAAACCAGCTCTTAGTTTCATCTTTTCTATTGTCTGTCTAGCCTGTGTTTCATTTATTCCTAATCTGATCTTTATTATTTCCTTTTTATGAGCTCAGTTTTTTTCCCTTGTTCTTTGAGGTATAACGTTAGATTGAGATCTTTCTTTTCTCTTAATGTAGGTGTTTATCATTGTAAACTTTTAGAATTGCTTTTGTTGCATTTCATAAGTTTTGGTATGTTGTATTTCCATTTTCATTTGTCTCAAGATTTTGTTTTCTTCCTTTTTTGATTTCTTCTTTGACCCATAGGTTGTTCAAGGGCATATTTAGTCTCCACATATTTTCAAATTATCCAGTTTTCTTTTTGTAATTAACTTCTAGTTTCTATACCATTGTGGTCAGAAAAAATGGTTGATATGATTTCAGTCGTCTTAAATTTATTAAGATATGTTTTTTTGGCCTAACATGATCTATGCTGGAGAATGTTCCATGTGTGCTTGGGAAGAATGTGTATTCTGCCATTGGATGGAGTGTTCTGTATATATTAAGTCCATTTGGTCTAACATGTAGTTTACATCTAGTGTTGCTTTGTTGATTTGGTGTCTGGATGATCTATTTATTATTGAAAGTGATGTATTGAAGTCTTCTACCATTTTTGTATTGCTATCTATTTCTATCTTCAGATCTGCTATTTTTTGCTTCATATAGTTAGGTGCTCCAATGTTGGGTGCATAAATGTTTATAATTGTTATATATACTTTTTTGATGAACCAAACCCTTTATCATTATATAATGGGCTTGTCTCTTGTTATAGGTTTGGCTTAAAATCTGTTTTGTCTGATACAAGTATATACCTCCCCTCCCCCCCCCCAGGTTTCTTTTGTTTTCCCATTTGCAAGGAATATCTTTTTCCATTCCTTCACATTCAGGCCGTATGTATCCTTAAAACTGAAGAGAGTCTCTTGTAGGCAGCATATAGTTGAGTCTTGTTTTTTCATCCATTCAGCCATCTGTGTCTTTTGATTGGAGAATTTAACCCATTTACATTTAAAGTAATTATTGATACATAAGGACTTACTATTGCTATTTTGTTAATTATTTTCTGGTTGTTTGTAGTTCCTTTGTCCATTCTTTGCTCTCTTGCTGTCTTGTGATTTGATGATTTCCTGTAGTGGTATGTTTTCATTCCTTTCAGTCTTTTATCTGATTACTTTGATTCCCTTATTTCTGTAGAACTATTACAGCTTTTGCTTTGTGGTTACCATGAGGTTTACATAAAATATCTTATAGATCTAACCATTTATTTTTAGCTAATAACAACTATAACTTTGAACATACACAAAAGCCTCATATTTTTATACTTCTTCCCCCACATTTTATGTTTCTGATGTCACTATTTACACCTTTTTATATTGTGTATCCATTAAAAACTATTGTAGTTCTAGTTATTTTTAATACTTGTCTTTTAATCCTGTACAGGAGTTATGATTTTCTTACCATTATTAGAATATTACAGTATTATGAATTTAATTAAATATTTACCTTTACCAGTGGGTCTAATACTTTCATATGTTCTCATGTTATTAATTAGCATCTTTTTGTTTCAGCTTGAAGAATTCCCTTTAAAGTTTCTTTTAAGGCTGGCCTAGTGGTGAACTCCTTCAGCTTTTGTTTGTCTAAGAATCTCTATCTCTTCTTCAGTTCTGAAGGCTACCTTTGCTGGGTAGGGTATTCTTGGTTGGCAGGTTTTTTTTCTTCCAGAACTTTGAATATATCCTTCCACTACCTTCTGGGCTCCAATGTTTCTGCTGATAAATCTCTTCATAGTTTTATAATGGTTCCTTGTATATAACAAGTTGCTTTTCACTTGTCATTGTTAAAGTTCTCTCTTTATCTTTAACTTTGGATACTTTAATTATAAAGTGTCTTGTTGTGGGTCTCTTTGAGTTCATCTTTGTTGGAACTCTCTGGGTTTCCTGAATCTGGATGTCTGTTTCCTTCCCTGGGTTAGGGAAGTTTTCAGCCATCATTTCTTCAAATGTTTTCTGCCCCCTTCTCTCTCTCTTCTTCTGGGATCCCTGTAATGTGATGTTGATCTACTTGATTCATCTCATAAGTCCCTTAAGCTATCTTCATTGCTTTTCATTCTTTTTTCTTTTGCTGTTCTCCTTGTGTGAGTTCCATTGCTCTGTCTTTGAATTCATTCATCTTTTCTTCTGCCTCATCTCGTCTACTATTGAATCTCTCTCTAGTGTATTTTTTTATTTTTAAAGATTTTATTTATTTATTTGAGACAGAATGAGAGAGAGCATGAGAGGGAGGAGGGTCAGAGGGAGAAGCAGACTCCCTGCCGAGCAGGGAGCCCGGTGCGGGACTCGATCCCGGGACTCCAGGATCATGACCTGAGCCGAAGGCAGTCGCTTAACCAACTGAGCCACCCAGGCGCCCTCTAGTGTATTTTTTAGTTCAGTTATTGTATTCTTCAACTCTATGATTTATTTTTGGTACTTCTTTTTTTAAAAATATTTATTTATTTGACAGAGAGATAGCGAGAGCAGGAACACAAGCAGGGGGAGTGGGAGAGGGAGAAGTAGGCTTCCAGCTGAGCAGGGAGCCCGATGTGGGACTTGATCCCAGGACCCTGGGATCATGACCTGAGCCGAAGGCAGACACTTAACGACTGAGCCATCCAGGCGCCCCTATGTTTGGTACTTCTTAATATCTTCTGTCTCTTTTGAAATTCTCACTTTATTCATTCATTGTTCTCCTTACCTCTGTGAGCATCTTTGACTGTTATTTTGAATTGCCACCAGATAAAGCACTTACCTCTTTTTTATTAAGATTGAGTTCTTGAGATTTATCTTGTTCTTTTGTTTGAAACACATTTCTGTGTTTTTTCATTTTCTTTGACTCTGTGTTGGCTTCTGCATATTAGATAAAACAGCCACCTCTCCCAGGCTTGACAGAGTGGTCTTATATAGGAGACATACCTCATCAGGGAACCTGGCCCAAGCTCCCAGTTGCCTCTCAATCCTTTGTGATTACCTAAGTTACTGTCTTTGTTCTCAATGGTTCAGAATAGTTGAGGGTGTTGCAAGATCTGTCATTGTGCCAAAGGACAGGATCATAGTCAGCACCTAGTTGCAGGCTGATTGGAAGCTCCACCTGTGGCTGGAAAGATATGCAGGAAAACCCCTTCTAGGGAGAAACTGGGAGATGGACATTTTTGCCTGCTTCCTCTGTACTGAGCCAGCATATATATCCATGGGTACTGTTGCTCTGCTGTTTTAAAAAAATGGCTTCTTTGTTAGCTATAGTCCTATGGGACTGGTGAATGCAAGTCCTGTTGGCTATCAGAGCCAGGTTATTTGGGGGTTTGTGTCTTGGGTGGCAGCCATAAATTTGGGGTGGTTGATGTGTGGATGAGTTCCTTCCAAGGAGATACTGGTGACTTGGTTTTATTGTTGGAGTGAGCTGGAGGGGGAATGTGGGGGAAATGCCTACTATCTCTTCTGTGCTCTGGTGAGAATTGCATTTGGAGCCTACATGGATACTAATTAGAAGTTGGACCCTCAGGCAGCAGCTTGTAAAGTGTTCGGTTAGGCTTCTTTCAGAGAAAGATAGAGATGGGCATTTTTGCCTTCCTCTGTTCTGAGCCCTGGGAGGATAGCCATGGCAAATGCTTGTACACCCATTAATTGCTACCTTGTTTGCTATAGTCCTTGCTATAGAACGCAAGCCCTGTTAGCTTTCAGAACTAGGTTATTTGGGGTTCATCCCTTGGGTGGGAGCCTTAAAAATTGGGGTGCTAGATGTGTGGTCCAAACCCTTCACTCTTCAGGGAGAAGCTAGGATTTGGCATTCCCTCCCAATTGTACAGAGCTGTGCCAGGGGTGGGATTTATGGTTAGCATGTGTCTCAGCCTTTCCCACCTGTCTCTGTTTATTTTCTCAGTCGCTTGACATATAGGAATTACTTGTTTTTTCTGGGTTTCTCTCAGAGGGCATTGCTCTGTATGTAGCCATATATTTGGTGCATCATGGGAAGAGGGAAATTCAGGAGCCTCCTGTATTGCCATCTGCATTGCCATTGTCTGCCGTCAAAATGTCACTGTTTTAACTCTTCGAATGGTTTCCGGCACATCGTTTTTGGTCAGGATTTGTCATGGTATATACAAAACTTTAGAATGATTTTTGACCTAGTGGTTATACTTTTAAGAATTTATCTGGGGAAATACTCAGAAAATCTCACATATTTAGATACTATTTGATAGATGCAATGTTAACCTAATAATTTGTGTTAAAAAATGGAAGCAATTCAAATAGCCATTCAATAGAAGAGAGTTGGTTAAGGTGAGTTTCAAAAGTACAGTGGAATAATTTGCAGCCATTTAAATATTTTGGTAGAATAATAGAGTGATATTTTTATAAAACCCTCACAATAAAAGAAAAGTAGGTTATAAAGACAGCATGTAGACTATGATCCCAGTTTTACTAAGAATATGTGAATAAACCTGGATGGAAGTTTACCAAAATGTTAGCCGTGTTTATTTTTAAGTGGTTAGATTACAGATGATTTTAATGTTTTTCTATATTTTACAAATTGTATGCAAAGAACGTCTTACTTTTTTAATCAGAAAGAAATTTTATTTCAAAAACACTTAGGAAAGATTTTGTGTCTCCTAGGAAGATACTTGTGAATTCAATTTTTTTGGAAGGTTGTATCTTCTTAGGAACAAGAAAACAAAAAAGAGAGGCAAGAAATTTGGAATTTTATTATCTTTACAAGGGAAAAACCCTTCCTATATACTCCTGTCAAAAAAGTGCAAACCTCTGGTACTCATTCCTCTAGCATTAGTTGCTTAGCACCAGAATCCCTGGTTGGAGGTATAATTCATTTGTGCCTCTCAGGCCTGGCCTTTCCAGAAATCAGTTCCACCTTGTTGAGAGTTAGAGATGAAAAAAATATATCACTGTAGTGTAATTGAAATCATATTTCCATTTCATTGTATGTAATAAAATCTGAAATGTTTAAAAAGTGTCTTTTTTCAAAATCAGCAAATGAGTAAAAATGGAATCAATTTTTCTACTTCTCAAAATATTATTTAAAAAGCACTTTATTGATTTGATTACACATTTTGTAAGTGGTATAGATTCATGTATTTGTTGAAACACATTTAGCTGATGTTGCCTAATGGTAACATTGGATACATTAAAAAAAAAAAAAAAGACTGATCTATTATCTGTTGACTTCCAGCAACATCCTGATTTGGGAGGAATTATTTTTCAAGCCAGTTCCCTTTGGGGACAGCATCCCCTGGGAGTACTTCTGTTTCCCTTTGACTTCCTGTGTATTGAAAAAAACTCTTAAGAGCAAGTATAGGGTGTGTTGTGACTTTTTTTTCCCTCTTGCAAATAAAGATGAAAATATTCTTACCCTGTGCCTATGAATAAAATGCTTTCCACCTTAATTGACAAGAGCATTTAAAATCAAAGATAAAATAAAAATTCCCTCTTGGGATATAAAATTTGCCTTTTTTTTTTTTTTTTGCCTTAGTGTTTTTCTGGTTAAGGTGGGCTGAGTATTATAATCGAATGAAAAGTGAATAGGTATGAGAATGACTATTTTAGAAAACATCTGTTCAAGGCCATGTGATACTGATGATTGGAAACCCATGTAAGCCAAAAGTTAACCCCCTTCCTTTACCTCCTCTCCCTACTCTTCTTTCTCTAACTTTGGAAATGATTCAGTTTCCATGTGGTGCATGCTTCTCTGCACTGTATCCATCTCTGCCTTGTTTCCAACTGCACCTTGGGTCTTTTCTGTTTTTGCTGCTGGTTACCACCTAGAATGTTAGGAGAACTCTTCTCCTCTAAGTCATGTTGCTGTGGAAGGTAATGCCAAGGGCATGTTTACCTTGGTTATAGCTTGGTTTCCTATCATGCACCAATCCAAAAGGAAAAATGTGTGTGATAGACTTTGTTAGATATTTGTAGATACCAGCAAAGAATAACAGGAAGAAAAATCTTAAAAATGGTTAAGTAATCTGATAGTTCTATACATTAAAAAAAAGGAAAACTTGAATGAAAGTTACACCCTCTCATAAGACAGTCCCATCCCAGATACTCCTCAGTTCCAGTATCCCAGATATGCCTGTTTCTTTGTTGAAGGTCTTTCTCCTTCCAGGAGGAATATTCTTTCAACCTGCACCCTCTGTAGGGATATATTTCACGCTAGGATTACCTATCACAACTCATGGGACACAAGCCGGACACAAGCCTCATCCAGCAGCATGTGTTCCAGTGTCTGAGTTTATAAGTTCAGCATAACACTGTGGAGTGAGGGAGGGTGGGTGGGTGAAGAAACTTGGTGCAGATAGCATGGGATGGTGTTTGGCTTTCTAGGTCCCAATCCTTTTCTGTATTTGCTTGCTAATGTGGAGATTTGAGTATGCCACCTCATTCTTTGTTAACTAGTTTGCTAGTTAATTCAACTACCTCCTAAAAAACATACATACATAAATTTATCCATCCCCTATACCAAGTAGTAACTCTAAGAGAGAGTAATCTATATTGGGTTAGTGAGGACTCAGAGTTGTAAATAATTGAAGTCCAATTTGAGTTACCACTAGTACTATTGAGAGCTAATATTAAGCACTAGCTATATGCATTTGTATTGTGTTAAGGGCTTCACATATATTATCTAGTCAAATTCTAGTAATAGCGTATTATGTAGGTACTTTCATTGTCCCAATTTTATATATCAGAAACTGAGGCATGAAGAGGTATAGGTAGCTTACTCACAACGGCACATATTACAGCCAGGATTTGAATCCAAGTAGTCTGACTCCAGAACCTTAGGCCCCAGAGTGGGCATAATGTGGAGAATTTGTTGACTCATACATCCTACCATAAATCTCAACAGGCTAAACTGTTGAGAAGTACAGCATAGAAGTGGGCTTCAGGAACACTTGGAACAAGGAATTCAAATACCATTATTTCCCTCACCATCATTTATCTCTACCTTGTCTCAATATGCTTGCTTCAGCTCTCATTGTAGACTGTATCCTCAAGATGGTAGAAAACATGGTAGATGACCACCTGTTGATCTTGACCTTAATATTTTGCAACTTCACAGCTGCAGTTATAAACAAACAAATCAGTGGGGAAAACTTCCAGAGAGATAATACCTCCTGCCTAAATCTGTGCTCTCTCCCAATAATATCCCCCAAACAACACAGAGCAATACGAAGAAAAAATTTAGAAATGAAGATCAAGAATTAAATTTCAAATTAACTCTAAGTAAAAAATAAAGCAAATCTCCTTAAGCTATCTCTCACACTCTTGCCTCAACCTTTGCCATGAGCAAGAATGTTTCATAAAAAACAAAAAACAAAAATAAAGCCATAAGAACATGCAAGAGAGAGGAGGAGCCCACAACTGATGTGAAAATACTATCAAAGAAAAAGTCTGTTTGGGTAAAAATCCTTAAAAAGTTTGACTCACAAGGAAAGATCCAACTGTACACTGTATAAAAGAAACACACTCGGAACAAAATGATTAAGAAAGAGTACAGATCAGAGGGAGAGACTGTTTTACCCCAGGTTGAGTTAGCTGTTTGCCCCACCCCCACCCTTATACCACGAACTATGGCCAACAGTATAGTGTGCTTCTGTTCAGCCATTCTGTACCCCCATTCCCTTCCTTGGCCACTCAGCTATGTCCAGAGTAGTGGACTCTTAGAATTTGGTAGCTTCCTCTGGAGCTAAATGTTTATAGCAGTGTCTGAAAGAAGGGTTCTGTCTTCAGAAGAAGAAGAGAAGTATTAGGGAGACAATACAGATGTTAATAAAAATTTCTGGAAATTGTGTTTCAATACTGTCTCTGATTTTTTTAAGTTTTACTTTTATTTATTTAAGTACACCCTACAGCCTCCGTTGGGCTCAAACTCATGACTCTGAGATCAAGAGTCACATGCTCTCCTGATTGAGCCAGCCAGGTGCTCCTGTCTCTGATTTTCGTTTTTGCTAAATTCATTATTTGTTTCAAAGCGATTTGCTGCATAAGCCACAGCAGTATAAAAAAATTGATTAATAAGTAATGAAACTGCCTAGAACACTGCTATCCAATGCAAATACAAGCCACAAATGCAAGCCATATATGTTCTATTAAATTTAAAATTTTCTCGGTACCACATTAAAAAAGTAAATAGGTGAAATTAGTTTTAATAATACATTTTATTTAACCCATTTTCTCTAAAATACTATCATTTTAACATGTGATCAATATGGAAAGTATTAATGAGTTATTTTACATTCTTTTTCCCTTTATTCTTCAGTATTCAGTTTGTGTTTATATTTATAGCATATCCCAATTTAGCCTAGCTTCATTTTGAGTATTTAGTAGTACTGGACAGTTCTGATCTAGAGAAAGGGATAATCATTTGCTCATTTTAGTATAATGAATGAAATAAATACTTGAAAAAGTGTATTTATATATGTGGCCATACATTTATACTTTTTGGCCTAGGTAAAGTATGCCCTATTTAATGCTTTTATATATTAATGACATTTTAGAATAGAGCCTAATTATAGCTTGGCCTATAGCCAAATATTAATGCTACTTTTAATTTTGAAATAAATTTACCACAATAGGGATGGAGTGGAGGAGGGTTTTCCCTAGCTTCTTTCAGATCTCTGTTGTAATGTGTTCATTGCACATGCCTTTCCTGGACATTTGAAACAAAATAGCGACCTCTGCTATTTCCCCCAACCCCTTTGACAGTGCCTGCTTCCTTTACATAGCTTTAGTTTTTTTCATAATTCCTTTAACATGGGATATATATACTTTAAAAATGGTTTATTTTCTTTCTCTACCAACCTTCCCCCCACCAAATACACACACACACACACACACACACACACACAGTTTTGAACTCTGTTAGGGCAAGAAGTTTATATACACTCCTATATCACTGTATCTTAGAACCTTCTATGTGCCAGGTATTTCCTAATAGTGTGAATGAAACAGTTTAAGACAAGTGGCTGCTGTATATGCTGATACTCCCACCACCTTCCCCCATCCTTCTCCTCATCCCTTCGGTACCTACCACTCTTCCCCATCACACTGCCATCAGGGTCTGTCTAGCTCTCTAGTAGCCTTGACACATAGCCTTGAGGTATCCCTGCCTACAGCCTTTCCCTTCTAGGCCATTCCACATGTGGCTGCCATATGTATATTAAAAAGCATCTCTGAACATGCTAGTCGCCTGCTCAGAATTTTCAGTTCTTCCCAGTGGTTTATAGTTCTGCACTTTGGCTTTTAGAGGTATTTGTGATATGCTGTACTTGTATCCTGGGCTCTTGCCAACTGGACATTTTCCTTTTTTTTCCCTCCCCTTCAATACATTCAGTGCTTTCTCCTCCTCTTTTTCATACTACTATTTATTTCTGAACACCCTTTTCCCATCCCGCCCTGACCAGAACCCCTGATGCAGCTTTTGCTACTTTTTTTTTTCCCCACGTTTCCTTGGGTCGTGCTGGAATTGTAACCTTGGAGAACTTCCTTGATGGATTATAGGAGCCCTGTGAAATATGAATAGACAATGAAATGTCTTTAAAACAAGGCACTTGGGGGCGCCTGAGTGGCTCAGTCGGTTAAACGTCTGCTTTCAGCTCAGGTCATGATCCCAGGGTCCTGGGATCGAGTCCTAGCAGGGAGCCTGCTTCTCCCTCTGCCTCTGCCTCTCTTTCTCTCTGTCTCTCATGAATAAATAAATAAGATCTTTAAAAAAAAAAAAAAAGACACTTGGCATATTTGCCAATGGCCAAGTACCCTGGAATGCAGCAGCACTTATGGTTGGAATCAAAAAGAGTATCTTTCAAAGTGCAGGAACTGTAGAGAAAAGAGTGTTAACAGCCTTTGATTAACCTATTCCCTTACTACCTTATGTCTTTACGTGGCACCAATCTAAAAAAGGTTCTTGTACAACCTCTTTAAAATATACGTATTGTTCTATAGGAAGCAAGAAGTGACCCAAATACCTTCTGCATTCAGCATATTGAAGCAGCAACCCTTCATGGATTGAATGTTAAAGCAGTCACACCTACTTCCTGAACCGCAAAACATTTATAATTGTCAATAGGGCCCTTTAAGAAGTGTCCTCCCTGCTTCTGTAACCTGTAAGATATTAGAGAATTGGCATTATCACATTCTTTAAATGCTTGGTAGAACTCACGAGTGAAACCATCTGGGCCTGTTGTTTTCTTTTTGAGAGATTAATTACTGATTCAGTTTCTGTAGTCGAAAGAGGACTATTATCTGTTCCTCCTTGAATGCATTTTGTCATTTGTGTCTTTCAAGGATTGTTCCATTTTATCTAAGTTACTAAATCTGTGGGCATGGAGTTCTTCATGATAGTCCTTTATTATCCTTTTAGCGTCCACGGCCTCAGTAGTAATGACCCCTCCTTTGTTTCTGATGGTGGTAATTGGTATTCTCTTTTTCCTTGCTTGGCCTAGCTAGAGATTTAGGAATTTCATCTTTTCAAAGAGCCAGCTTTTAGTTTTATTGATTTTTTTTTAATTGATTTTCTATTTTCAATGTCATTGATTTCTGTTCTAATTTTTATTATGTCTGTTCTTCTGTTGGCTTCAGGCTTAAATTGCTCTTCTTTCCTTAGTTTCCTAAGGTGGAAGCTTAGGTTATTGATTTTTAGTCTTTCTTTTCTAACATATGCATTCAGTGCTATAAACTCCCCTCCAGTCACTCCTTTCGTTGCATCCCATATATTTTGATAAGCTATAGTTTCATTTACACGTAGTTAAAATATTTTAAATTTTACTTGAAACATCTTCTGTGACACATGCATTACTAAGAAGTGTGTTGTCTAATTTCCAGCTATCTGGGTTTTTTTCCAGCTGTCTTTATGTTATTGATCTCTAGTTTGACTCTACTGTGTCTGAGAATATAATTTCTGTGCTTTCTATTCTTTAAAATTTGTTAGGCCTTGAATCTGGCCTATCATGAATATTCCATATGATTTGAGAAGAATGCATATTTTGCTGTTGTTGAATGGAGTAGTCTATATAAATATCAGACCAAATTATTTGATAGAACTGTGTTCTTACTGATTTTCTGCAATAGGACATTTTAAAACTAGTTGCTTTAGAGCACTACAAGGGACCCAATGGTTTAAAAGTATGAGGGCCGTTTTTGAAAGGGGTTAATTTATGACTGGAAAACATCAGAGGTATTGTACACTAAGGATACTTAAAATGAGTGTGTGTGTTGACTTATTCACAGGTTTATCATGCACTTATTTACCTTTAAGAGTTATTGAGTATGTACATAATGATACCATTTTTAAATGTAAAATGGGTTTATACATGCCCACATACAAATGCATAGTGAAAAGACAAGAATTTACATCAAAATAGTGACTGTAGTTATAACCCCTGGATCTTGGGATTATAAGTGTTTTAAATTTTTCTTTATACTTCCCTGTAGTTTCTAAATCTCCATACCAAAAATGCATGGACTTTGTACTTTTGAAAAAAGAACAAGAAGTTCGTTATGGTTTATTGAAATCTGATACCATGTCATGTGTGGAATGAATCTAAGGAGTGGATACTATGAATAAAATGGCTGTGAATAAGCATTTTGAGAGCCTTTGTTATCCATAGTCAGAGAAGAGCTGAAATGGAAGAGTTAATTAAAATCTTCTGATAAATCCCGTACCTATTTTGAAGCCATCATTATCATCTGATTGGCTTACCAGACCTTTGTAGCTTCAAAATAAAGCAAGGGCAGTGGAATGATTTAAATTTTACCATGTCTTAATGGGGCTGCAGAAGGTTGGCCCAGGGGTAAAATGGGCACTGGCCACAAATAATAAATACATTCTGTAATTGATTCCTGAATATTCAGAGCTTAGTTTATTTTTGTAAAAGAATGTGAGCTTTTGGAATGCATAAATCTAGAATATTGGAAGTATTAAATTAAAATTTTAAAAAAATTTCCCTCCAATCTTAGTTTATAAGTGAGGGTGTATAGAAAAAGAGATAATGGGTAAATGCATAGTAATATTTTATTTCAGAAAGGATTGGTCTAACTTCTGTTTTTGAGGTTCCCCCTCAATATCTGGTTTGTACTAGGTACATGTAATATGTTCCTTATTTAGTGAATACTAAATTTCATAGATCCCCTGTGCTATAATAAAAACCTTAAAAGCTGCATTTCTTTAACAAACCAGGAAACGCTGTCATACGTGGCTGGGTTTCCTTGTCTGATTTTGTGTTTCAAACATGAAGAACAGTAGGGAATTTCAACTGGGTGGGTGAACTCATAGAAATTAACCTCTTCATTATTTTCCTTTAATATTTGTTAAGAGGCCTCCATATGGGCTCTTTATTTGATTACGGAATTTACTGTGAAATTAATTCTGTGCATCTTAGAATCCACTTAGGAGTGTTACTGTTCAATAGATTTGTTTCTGGGTTAACTTTCCCAGTAAAACTTTAAAAAAACAGTTTGGGGTTAACTTTTTAATGGGTATAGTTCTCAGTGGGAAGAGGATAGAACGATCTCATTAAGTAAAGCCTGAAATGGTAGGCTACATTTAAGTTAATGTAGTTTCATTGTTGTACACATCAAGAGTAACTTGAGCCAGGCTTCTATAGGAGTGATTATTTGTAGGACTTTTATGATCTTCTTTACCCTATTCATTTCTTTAGAAAATTTGAGAAATTTTTATTTAAAAACTTTTTTTAAATTTAACTTTTACAAAAATTTATTTATTTGAGAGAGAGAGAGAGAGAGAGAATGGTGGGGAGAGGCAGAGGGAGAGGAGAGAGAGTCCCAAGCAGACTCTACACTGAGCGCAGAGCCTGATGCAGGGCTCGATCTCAGGACCCTGAGCTCATCACTGGATCTGAAACCAAGAACCAATGCTTAATCAACTGTGCCCCACAGGCGCCCCAAGAGATTTTTAGATTGTCAATGCAGTACCTATGATAATTTTAAAAACTCAAAAATAAAAATAATAGTCACCTGTGCCACTCCCCCTCACTTTATTCTACTCCCCAGTAACTACTTTTTTTTTTTTTTTAAAGATTTTTTATTTATTTATTTGAGAGAGAGAGAATGAGAGACAGCATGAGAGGGAGGAGGGTCAGAGGGAGAAGCAGACTCCCTGCTGAGCAGGGAGCCCGATGCGGGACTCGATCCCGGGACTCCAGGATCATGACCTAAGCCGAAGGCAGTCGCTTAACCAACTGAGCCACCCAGGCGCCCCTCCCCAGTAACTACTTTTAATTATTCTTACTTAAGCCTTCTATTTACTGTTGTATCTTGTAAATAATCTATTTATACTGGGTATTTTTTACTTACTAATTTAAAAAAGGCTTTATTGACTAACAAAATAACAGAATTTGTTTTTTTACATTTTTTCATGTTCTCTCTTTTGTTTCCAGTGTAGCTTTATTGCTTCTTAAAAATAAACCAATGGAGTGTTTACACTATTATCACTATGTAAATAGTGATACTATATAATTTTAAATGTTTTATAATATTTGCTTAGTTATCATAGTGCCCAAGAACTATCACAATTATTAAAAATCTGAATTCATCTATTCTTTAAGTACTTACTGAGTGCTCTCTATGTCTTAGGCTCAGTGCCAAGTGTCAGGGAAATAGAATGGAAGATCCATTTCTGTTCTCAAAGAACTCAAGATATCTTGTGAAAGAGAAGATACAAAAGTAACAGTAGAGGTCTACAAAATGCTAAGGCACCCAATCAAAAGTAGGGCTTTACCTTGTCTGGCTAGCACAGGCTTCCTAGGATGGATAGTTTTAGAAATGAGTTCCAAAAGAGATAGGGATTATCCAGAGAGAAGTGAGGGAACTTTCATGACACTGGGCTAATGGAGGGAGAGAACACTGCCTTATTTTCTTTGGTCTTCTGCACACTAACAGAATTAGACACGCTCTAGCTTCACGGTACAGACATGGTGAGCCTATCCTGGTCATACTCTTTAAGATGAAGCCACACCCTTATCTTGATTTCATAGCAGTACACGTGTTTATAGAGGTATCATTTCAAATAGAATTATGGTGCTTTTTATACATATGTAAACCTGCAAATAGGTTAACTGTGAATAATGCAAGTGAAGGTCAAGCGAGAGTCAAACCTGGACATAGGAACATCATCAGCAGTGAACTGGTTCTTCCAGTGTTTTATTCATTTTTGTACTTGATATGGTGCCTGGAGTATAATTGCCACTAAATGTGTGTTGAACTAAATTGATAAAAGAAAAATGGTATTTGGGTCTGAGTTTAGTTTTAGGTGAATAAAAATTTATGATGTCTAGTTGGAGAATAAAGTGAGAATGCAAGAAAATTGGGACTTTATCCTACAAGTTGGATCACAAATGTGTTTTTATAAAACCAAAGGATGGCGCTATCATAGGTTTTATGTTTTTGTTTTTACTAGGGTTTATTTTGTCTTTTGTCAGATTTCTTCAAACTATGAAGCATGTCGTGACTTAGATTATTCAAGGGCAAAGGTGCTTTTTCTCTCACCTGGGAACTTTGGAATGTTTTTGTTTTGAATCATTATTTGAGAGTTTTCATTCTGTGTAAAATAATCAAATGACTTAAACTTCTGGTGTCAGAAATCTAATTTGCAATTGGACTTATATTTATTTCGGTTAATGAGGATAAATTAGTTTTGATCCCATCCCAGCTCTTTGCCTACCTCTTCGGTTTTCTGCAGTGTTGTTACTATAGCAAACCAATTTGAGTGTCTATTTGGTAATTAAAATAATTTCAGCTGATCTGGAGGATCTCTGTCTAATCTTTGTTTGTATCACGTAATGTTAATGCTTGTTGCCCATAATTCTTTTATCTTCATTTTTTTTCCCTATGATTGTCTAGAAGCTAAACAATTTTTGTACATTTCTCATTAGCGTTTATAGTCCTATCAATCGTCTAAAAGACTTTTAGTAGTGGAAAATTCCAAGCACAATATGGACTAGTACAGCAGGCCCTCATGCACCCATCACCTAGCAGTGACAGTCTTAAGCTCAGGTTTTGGAAGCTGCTGGCTCGCTTAACAGAATGAAAAGTCTGTCCATTTGTGTGTGTGTGTGTGTGTGTGTGTTTTCCATTGAGTTTGTCAGGCAACTCCTGTAATCAGGAGTTGAGCTGATTCTTCTAAAGCGAGTCTTCAGTAGGATCACAGAATCATAAAGTTTCAGATTTGGAAAAGGTCCCTTTCATGTTAATTTTTGGTTAGACATCACACATGCGGCTCTCTTATCAAGACTGATATTTTTAGTGATTATATAGTCAAGAAACCCTTTCTTGTGGATGCTGAAAATAGGTGATATTCCTTCTGCAAACCATAGTCCCCCCAAGCCTCTAATCAGTTGTTGTTTCTTTTAAATTCTAGGTGTTTTCTCCATCTCACTAATGGAAGAAAGCGACTCTTTTTTTCTCTTTGTTTCTTTGTTTCTTTCGATTTATTTACTTATCGGAGAGAGAGAAAGACAGACACCGTGCACAGGGGGAGGGGCAAATGGAGAGGGTCCCAGGACCCTGAGATCCTGACCGGAGTTAATCAAGAGTTAGCCTTTAATCTTTAACCGACTGAGCCACCCAGGTGCTCCAGAAAGCCACTCTTTCTAACTCTTGCTGAATATTCTCTTGCCTTTATCATTTTAGCAGTCATACCTTCCCTCTCTTGATATTTGGGTACAGCTTTTCTTTCTAATCCCCCCCCCCCCCCCTAATCTATCACATTATCTGAGTGGCTATTTTTGGCTTGATACCCAAAACTTAAAAAAGTATATGTGGGGGGGGTGCCTGGGTGGCTCAGTTGGTTAATGTCAGACTCAGGTCATGACCTCAGGGTTGTGAGATCAAGCCCACCTTGGGCTTGCTCTGGGTGTGGAGCCTGCTTAGGATTCTCTCTCTCCCAACCCCCTCGCCCCCCCTCCCCGCCACGTGTGTTCTCTCTCTCTCTCTCTCAAATAAATAAATAAAAGTATATGTAAAAATACTTAATCTTCACAATTATTTCAGCTATCTTAAAAATGAGTCTATATAGGGCGCCTGGGTGGCTCAGTTGGTTAAGCGACTGCCTTCGGCTCAGGTCATGATCCTGGAGTCCCGGGATCGAGTCCCGCATCGGGCTCCCTGCTCAGTGGGGAGTCTGCCTCTCTCTCTGACCCTCCCCCCTCTCATGCTCTCTATCTCATTCTCTCTCTCAAATAAATAAATAAAAATCTTTAAAAAAAAAAATGAGTCTATATAATAACACATGGAAGGTCGTGAGAAGCCTGCTTTTAACATGCCCAGTATTTATTTTGAATAAATAGGGTTATTTATTTAAATAGGGCTCTCTGGTATTCCTTGGCTGTATGTTCCTGTCCCTGTATGTTCCAAGTGACATTACTCTTGAAACTACATACGTGGTTGAGGGGGAACTTCCCTTGAAAGGAGGGTATAACCTTTGGTGAAGGCATTACAAGTGGTTTTTGTTATGTTGGTGAAGGAGTTATAAGCAGTTTTGTTACATTAACAGGGAATGCTAAAGTTTAAGTTTCACTTAAATTTTAGTTCTTTAAATGAAATAAAACATGTATGTAATGTGTAAAATAGCAGATCTCTTAACTCTGATGCCTGAATCTCATTCAAAAGGACCCTCATTTTTTCTGATTGAAAAGATACAGAGAAAGACTGTGATCTATTTCTACGTTGAACGTGTCAATAACTATATTAGAAAAAAATTATAAGCCATACTTAGGCATTATGAAGATATTTTTTTAAGATTTAAAAAACAAGATTTTTAAGAAAGATTTATTTATTTGAGAGAGAGCACACATGTGTACATGGGGGGAGGGGCATGCAGCAGGGGGAGGGGGAGAGGGAGAGGGAGAGAGAATCTCAAGCAGACTTCCTGCTGAGTGTGGAGCCAGCCTGGGGCTTGATCTCCTGACTCTGAGGTCCTAACCTGAGCCAAAATCAAGTCAGATGTTGAACCTGCTGAGCCACCCTGGTGTCCCCCAAATCAAAGTTTTAATATTTAAAATTTTGTTCTCATATGTGCATTCAGCGTTTTGGGTGGATGTTTTTGGGCTAACATAAATAGAGTAAACTTCGGTAGGTTCCTTGCAACTTCAGCTGCCAAACGTCCCCACTTTGAGAAAAAAATAATGATGTGGTTATTTTACAGGAAATACTGTACAGGACTGTGGTTGATGTAAAGGAAATGGCCACCAAGAAACTAAAATACTGTTAGTACTTAATGGTGTACCTTATGCTTGCGGTAAAAATGAGCTGGTATAAATAAGCCTTACTCCTAGATTTTATGTTCAGAATTAATTCTAATACACTTTAATGTAGAGCATGGCAGTGACTTTGTGTTTTTATATGGCTAGCTAACAATGCAGCTAGGAGAGGAGACCACATAAAAGCTTATGTAAATAATGGGAACAGATGGTTGAGGGACAGTTGTTTGACTCTGACTATCACATAATGAGTCAACCCAGATTTAAAACACAAGAGTGCTGTAGTAAGCAGCACAGTCACCCCCATCCACTCACTCTGGAGGCTAGCAGTGGATTTATAATTGTCCTATTGTAATTCTTTTCACAAATCATTTAGTCTGTTTTGCTAACATTTCTCTTTGTAATTGGCTCATCATGGCAGATGGATCACAGCTAGAAGGGAGAGTAGACTGTGCCTGCTGCCCTCCAGCATCTGTAATTTGTGATGTTCTGAGAAGCTGCCTGTTAGAATTCTTAATGTGTACCCACCTGGGTAAAATAGGGCTGAAGGGAGCTTTGGAACTGATGTAGTCCAGACCTTTCCTTTTTGCAGATGTATCGCAGAGAGGGAAACTTCTGTTTTCAAGGTTGCTCATTGTGGTAGGCAGAGTAATGGCCTCCCAATGTCTATGTCCTAATTCCTGGAAACTGTGGATATGTTACCATACATGGCAAAAGGGATTTTGCAGATGTGATTAAGGACCTTGAGACGGGAAGATTATTTAGGATCATCTGTGTCAGCCCAGTATGATCACATAGGTCCTCAAAGGCAAAGAATCTTTCCCATCTGGGTCAGAGAAATGCAACATTGCTGGCTCTGAAGATGGGGGAAGAGGGTCTTGAGCCAAAGAATGTGAGCAGCCTCTAGAAGCTGGAGAGGACGAGGTAATAGATTCTAGAAAGGACCATTGCCCTGCTGACATCTTGAACTTAGTCCAGTGAGACCCATGTTATATTTCTGATCTACAGAAATGTGAGATAATCCATGTTTTGTTTTAAGCAGCTAAGTTTGTGGTAATTTGTTAGAACAGTCATAGAAAACTAATGAACTCTCCAAGTTAGGGATAAAACCAGGTCCAGAACCCAGACCTTCTGCCTTACCGTTTAGCTCTTTTCTCAGATGGTAAGTGCCTAATATTGAATCATGTACTTCTGAAGAGCGAAACTACTTTACTCTTCTTCCCCAAAATGTAACAAAGGGCAAATGGGAGCCACTCACAGAGTGCTTATGGACCAGATGCCAGGCAGCAGATGATCCAGAGAGAAACTAAATGACAATGAATTGTGCTGCACTGTTGAGTTCTCCCAACTCACAAACCCCATTTTGATTCAGGAGTATCTAGAGCTCTGCCCTGAGTACCCAGCAGTTTGTGACTGCCTGTCTTGAGGTGTGTCCAGTCTAGTCTCGTCTTAAGTCCCATATCCCAGATAATCTGTGGGTGGATATACAGTGATAGGGGCCCTTGTGAATCAGTCTAGAGTCTCCAGTTAGTTTAGAACAGGGAGTGGCCATGAACAAATGTGAAATAAATTCAAGATATTAAAAACAAAACAAAACTTTTGGCCTTTTTAAATAAATTTTGATTTTGACTTGCCACTAGGTCCTTAGAATTAAAAAAAAAAATTTTTTTTAGTCATTGACAAATAATTAAGGGTATCTCAGAATCAGTGATGAAAAATGTGAGATTTGATGAGAGCAAGGGCATTTCCCTCCGGAAACCTAACCCAGGGACTTTAAATATGCTTCATCGCCTCTGCCAAATATGATCTGTTGGTAATAGCTCCTTGGAACACTGTCGAAAGGATCCTGTGGCCATGTCCTTGGTGAAGTAAGAGGAGTTCTTTGATCATGACTGATTTGGGCAGCTGGGGCAATGCTAATCTACTTCCTAGAGATTTCTCTCCAGATATCAGTCAGTTCTTTAATCATTTCTTGGGTGTGATATTTTAGCCAGTTGTAAATCCAATTGAATGAGCGACAGGACACCCTCATTTCTTCATTGGGTCTAGGTGGGTGGATAGACCCTGATCAGCATGATGACAGTTTGAAAATATGAAGTATAGGGAGTACAAACTTTGTTTGTAGGTTAGTTCTATAAACTCACACCTGGAGAATAGAAATAGGGCTTTGAAAGAATCCAAGATGAGGGAATGTCAAATAGTGCTTTTCTTTCCATTCATACCTATAGGAGGCAGTTTGTTCATTTTATCTGTCTTAGTCACAGCAAGTTTTATTTTGTTTAGAGAAGCCTTGACTGGATGTCGTCAGGGATGATTCAGAGTAGAAGAAACTAGATAAAACTGAAAATACAGTTGTATTAATATATTGGAGAGAAGATAGGGGCACCTGGGTGGCTCAGTCAGTTAAACATCTTCCTTTGGCTCAGGTCCTGGGTCGATCTCACGGTCCTGGGATCGAGTCCCACATTGGGCTCTCCACTCAACAGAGAACCTACTTCTCTTTCTCCCTCTGCAGCTCCCCCTACTTGTGCTCAATCTCTCTCTCTGTCAAATAAATAAAATTAAAAAAAATATATTGGAGAGAAGATAAATACATGAAAGTTTATATATGAGATGTTGTAGTATAAAGTTTTAGGTCATTAGTAATTTTACCAAAGATTTTTTAGTAGATTTATAGAGCAAATGGTAGTTACAATGAAAACTTTAACATTTTTAACACAAAAACTAAAAGTGATAATATTTAGTGCTTAGATACGGTTTTTATCTGCTTCAAAAAAAATACAGATCCAGGATGGCATCATGCCCTTTATTTTCCATTTGTTTCCTTTTTTATATTAATACTGGTTTCAGATCATACCAGGAAAATCAATTTGATTAATGCAACACGATCTCAAAGTCTTCACCTTCATAGCCTCTCTAACTGGGCCTTTAGTGAGAGCACTTTGGCTGTAATGATCAGTTGACCTGTCTGTTGAGCATCATAAAGCTTAAGTGCCCAGAAAAGCCCTCAATTTCTCACTAAGATTGGAATGAGATTCTTACTGAGAAACATTCACATAACATCAGTCAGTGGGTTGTTTGCAGAGTTGCAGCACACTAGAGCGAAAAAATGACCTTACATTTTGTATGGCATTTTCAGTTTTGCCAGACACTTGCACTGAGATGATTGTATTGAGCCCCACTGTGAACTATTAGGTAGAAGGGCTCGTATTCTCACTATCTTGGTTTACAGGTAAAACTCAGAAGGGTTAATGATTCTCTAAGGCTATTAAGCAGTGGGAAAGAGAAGCAAATATTTAGCCTTAAACATGTATGGTATGATTACATTTGAAAATATAACAGGGACACCTGGGTGGCTCAGTCGGTTAAGCATCTGCCTTCAGCTCAGGTTGTGATCCCGAGGTTCTGTGATCAAGCCCCCCCAAACCCCCCATTGGGCTCCCTGCCCAGCTGGGGGGGATGTCTAATTCTCCTTCTCCCTCTGCCCTTCCCTTCCCCATCCCTGTGTGTGTGTGTGTGCACGCACGCTCGCGCTCTCTCCTCTGTCAAATAAAAAAAATCTTTAAAAAAATGAAAATATAACATTTCACACCAATGAAATTTCTTAAGTTCTACTAACCTTAGGACAACAACAAGGTAAACATTTACAAGTAGAGAACTGGTTATCATCAATTTCACATTTAATCAAGAGAATCTATGCCTTGCATTCTCATCTATGGTTGTTGCTGGAGGGCAGAAAAATAAGGAATAATTCCTTTCCTATAGCTTGCCTGTGATAACCTGGCTGTGTAGGTATGGATATAATTTACAACATTGTAAAGCAATGTTTGATAGGTTGTCTCTGCTTTTCTTAGGACACTTAAGTCCCAGCAGGGAAGGGTCAGCCTTTTGCCAAGAAGAATAGGGAGAGAGATTCAGGTAGCAGATGCCATTTAAGTGAGCTTTGAAAGGTGAGTGAGATTTAGACTGGCAGACATTTTGTGGAAAGCTGTGTTATTTTGGTGGAAAATAATAGAATTCTGTTTGGTCAAAGGCACTGTTGTGGAAAAGGTATTGTAGATAACACAGTAGACCAATTTGACAGAATGGAAGATTTCTATAGGAGAGTAGTTGTAATTATTCATAGGGGATGAAAAAGGCTAGATTTTTCTCTATTGTGAAATCTTCCTACATCCCCTTCCTCTTCAGTCTATTAAGGAGTAATAGGCTGGAGAAAATTTTTCTACTAGGGTATTGTCTTTGAAATTAATCATGGTATTTGGTCCAAGGTAATTATATGGATTCTAATTTTTCTTACCTGTTACTGTTTGCTCCACTTCCATCATTTTATTTTAGAAACCTTAAAACCTCCAGAAAAGTCACATAAATATGCAGTAACCACCCATTACTGGTGTATTGGTGATAAGCTTGATGCTGTTCACTACACAGCCATTCCAGGCTGACCTATCTGTATGCAGTGGTCCAGCCCTTTTGCAAATTATCTAGATCAAGGGTCAACAGACTTTTTCTGTGAAGGGTAAGATAGTAAATATTTTAGGCTTTTTTGGGCCATCTAGTCTCTCTTACAACTACTCAAATCTATCATTGTAGTAGGAAAGCTACCATAGGCAGTACACATTGGATGAGCATGTCTTTGTTCCAATAAAAATTTATTTATAAAAACAGGGGCGAGGGAATGGGAGCTCTGTGGTGTCTCTTCTTATAAGAGACACCTGTCAGAGCCTCACCCTTAGGACTTCATTTAACTTGAATTGCTTCTTTAGAGGCCCCATCTCCAAATAAAGTTATACAGTCACCTTGGTGCTTCGGGCTTCAAAATCTGAGTTTCATGCAAGGGGACCACAAACAGCTGGTCCATAGCAGACACTTTCTTGGCTTCCTTTCGACCTCACTGTCTTTATTCTTGGCTTCTCTTCCAGCCTCTAAAATTTAGTTTCTCAGGCTTTATTTGAATCCCAGTTCTTTTTTCATGTTACACAGCCCACTTGTGTAGTTTCCTCTATTCCCATGGCGTCCCCTACCATCTCTATACAGATTCTCCTGGATTTAATCTCCAGCCTATGCCACTTCTCTAAGCTCTAGATTTACATCCGGTGCATGTCTCATATGATCTCAAAGTTAAGTTCCAAAATGGAACCCTTAATCCTGAAATTTCTGTGGACACTTTCCCCCTAATCTTTCATTTTAGAAAATGGCACCATTATCTGCAGTTTCTAAAATTATTTCCCTCACCACTCATATAAGCAAGTTGGGCTGATTTATCTCCAAGATTCGTCTTCAATTTATTTATTTATTTCATCTTTCTCCCACCTTTTTTGTACTTCTGGGTACTTTCTCATCAATTGGATCTCAAGTAAAAGATAATCTTTCTTGACTTCCCAGACTAAATAGTTCCCGTGAATCCCCATCCCTACAGTTCTTGCTATCACATGTACTTGGTTTTTTGTCATCATAACATCTAAAATTTTATGGTTTGTTATTTTTGTCTCCTCCATTGAGAATGTCACCTTAATGAGAACTTTGGGCCTTGTTAGCCTTATTCTTCAGTATATCACTACCATCTAGAATGGTGCTTGGTACATAGTCGGTGTTCAAAAAAATATTTATTGTAGGAGGAATGAGTCTCTTACTACTACCGTCTTAATTCAAGCCAACATCGTGCCTTTGCCTGGACTATTCGAGTAGTAGCTCCCTAACTTTAGTTTTCCCACTTCCTCTTGTGCCTTACTTTAGTCTATCTCCATAAAGCAGTCAGTGTGATCTTCTAAAAGTGCATCTCAGGCCGTGCTGTCCCCAGCTGGAAGCTTTTCAGTGGCTTCCGCATGAATGATGTGGCTCCTGCATAACCCTCCAGCCTCATGTCACTTGCTCTCATGTACTCTGTGGATACAGAGGCTGTCTGCCATCTCCTAGAACACACCAGTCACTCTCTCCCAACTCTGGGTCTTTGCACTTGCTGATCCTCTTTCTGGAGCATTCCTCTCCAGTCTCTCCAGTCTTTCCATGTCTGTCCTTGCTCTTTGAAGCTTCATGTCACAGTTCATATGTTAACTCCTCAGAGAGGCCTCATCTATCTGAGATGGGTTTTCCATCTTTCGCAGACCCAGCACTAAGTACTATCTCTAATTCATATTTTCGTTTATTATCTTTATTTCCCATGTTGGCTTCATGAGGAGGTGACATTGTCTCCTTATTCTTGATTATATTTTATGCCTATCATACCTCCTGGCAATCCATGATTATTTGACAAATCAGTGAATATACATGTGATGACATTTATATTTCTTCTTTGGTGTCTTAAAGCACTTTGTCTTCAGAATTTTGTCTTCTAAGTACATGATAACAGAAATGATTACTTCAGGAAACTTGAATGCTAAGATTAGTGTGCTATTCGATTTTCATCCACAGTTAAGTCTAAAGTAGAAGATGGTTTCTTTTTATTGTTTTTCTTCAGAGACAGCTCCGTGAGTCAGAGAGGTGCCTCCAACACATGACTTACACAACACAGTGGATTTGTACTAACTGCCTTTTTATGCCTTTAGTCATCTAAGTCATTAGGAAGTTGGCATTAGGTATTATATAGGTATTAAGGAACACTTGCCCTTCATTGTTAATTTAAAAGAAACCAGACTACTGTTTCCTCTTTTAAGTATATTGGGTTGGAAAGATTTTTAAAAATTGGTTATCAGGGAAGTGAAGGTCAGATATTTTTGTCTGGCAACCCCAGACTTGAGAAAAGGACAAGGCAGTTGTTGTTATCACTGTTGTCATAGAGTTTAATCCTACAATCATCACACTTCCATGCTGATAAAACAGTTTAGAGGAAGTACTTGGGGCAGTATGTGTATGTATATGTGTGTGTGTATATATATATATGTTTATATTTATATTTTAAGGCACTACAGAAAGCCATGTAACAAATTCCCCCACCCTCATGTTTTTCCACTTAAAACTTAAAAAAGTTTCCATTATTCTGAAAAGTACAATTTGAGGCATCCATATTCTCATTACCACAATTTAGGAGGTATTAACATTTTGTGATATTTGTTTCATATCATTTTTGTTCTTTTTCCTATAAATATGTATGCAGCTAAATCTTGGATAATACCCATGATTTTTATTCTTTCTCTCTCTAGAGTTGAATATATATATATATATGTCTACATTCAATCTGTGTGATACCAAGAGAAGAAATAGTCCATTTGTAGGAAGTTGATAGTAATACATTTTAAAGGAAAAAACTAGAAAGCTAAATTGTTAAACACAAAATATTTAGTTTCTTTGAAGTATGTTTTGCTAGTTCTGTAGAGACTTGTATCAAAGGCTCAGGAAGGTTCATAGCCTATTTTGTTCCCCAAACTGAAATTAAAAACAGATCACTAAATATTTAAGATAACAGAAAAAAAAAAATCTACATGGTAATAAATGATTCTGTCCTTTTCTTTCTTCCTTCCTTTTTCTTCCTTCCTTCCTTCCTTCCTTCCTTTCTTTTTCTTTTTTTTTCTTTTTCTTTCCCTCCCTCTCTCTCTCTCTTTCTCTCTTTTTCTTTTCTTTTCTTTTTTTCTTTCTTCTTTCTCTTTCTTCCACAATTCTGGGGTCATAAAATTTAATTGAACAAAACTCCATGTATATTTTGACTGAAAGAACCAAACTTCTGAGGGAAGTCAGGCACTTGAGTGGAGGCCTATGCAGTAAACTCCCTTTTAATATTTTCCCTAATGAGAGTAACATGGCAAGAGTGAGGGGTCAGGAGGGAGACTGGAGAACAACTGTCGAGAGACCAGACTCCCTGTGAGTGGCCTCAGCCTTCACCTGTGTGGTATTGTTTTGTACTTTAATTGCTTATGTATGTATGCATAAGTGTTAGTTATCCTGTGTATGTTTTAGATACATATATTATTTACATAAATGACACAGTTTAGCTTATGTTTCTAAAAATGTTTTTGAGATGAATCCTGTTGGTATTTATAGTTCTAGTATATTGTTTTAGTGGTTCTAGATAATGCCACGATAGGATATATCATAGTTTTTTTTGGGGGGGGGGGTCTTCCTTCCTTCAAAGGAAGCAAATAAACTTGGGTCTGTGTGATTCCTGAGTAGTTATTACTGAAAGCATGGTCAGCATTTTATGGTAAAAAATGCTCTGGATGCATTTCCACTAAACTTAATTGAGGAGAGGACATCTGAGAGAATGCAGCCTCGTTCCAGACGGATCCTGATTGATTGGTGTTGGGCCTGTGGAGACCATGAGATTAAACAGGGCAGTAGATGTAGTTTCTTCTGGGAGACTTGCTTTAAGGTGTGTCTGTAATCTGCTGCACCAGCACGGCATTCATATCAGCTCCGGGTGAGGCTTGCTGCTACCACAAGGTCGTGCTCTCCTCACTCCTACAACCTGGCCCAGGTGGGAACCTGACCAGAGCAGTTGGTCTGGTCAGGAGGCCCCCTGTGCCATTTCATAATAAGTGTGACCCCTGCTATCCTTTCTGAATTAATTGCCTGTGTGTGAGTGGTGTCTAGAGCTTATGGGAGTGGCCTTTGGGGGATCTGGTCTCTTAAGTCTTTAGTTGCCAGATGGAATTGTGAAGTTGAGTTCAGAGAGTGGACTCAGAGCAGCAAATTGCATTTTTTCCCCCTCTGAAGGCCATTTGTCAGTATGTGAGGTTTTTTTTACCTTTTTTTTTTTTTTTCTCTCCCTTCTTTAGTGTTTGGCTCTGTCCCAGCTACAGATTTATGGTAGCTCTGAGAGAGATTGTCCTGTCCTGTAGTCAGTGCCTTCTTCTGTTATGCCAGCCATCTGAGAAGTGCTCTTCTTCTGGTCTCCTCCCTCTGCCGGAGGAATTGTGTCCTCTCTTGTGATCTGGGCCATTGCAGTGGTCACTTACCTGGCCTCCCTAATTCCCATTGTCTCCCCTCTAATCTGGCATAATTACAAATCTCAGCTCTGTCCTGCCTCGTCCCTGCCTTCATGAGCTTTTGATGTCTCCTCCTGCTGCGGAAGAAGAGACCCACTTCCCTAGCACAGCCAGAAGTGTCTTCTCAGATGTCCCTGACCAGCTTGGCCAGTTTCACATCTGCTCTTTTCTGCCACGTGGGTGTCGCTGTGGCTGATGGGTGACTGTCCCCCAGACCTGCTGTGCACTGGCCTGCCTCGTGCCCTTCTCAGCCTGTGGAAATCCTACGTGGTCTTCAGGATTTAACAGCTACTGAAGGGATATTGCTGTGGGGGTTTGGCAGGAGTTAGGTCACTTCAGCCTCTGGACGTGGAGCGGAATGTGTGGCACTAGACTCGGGACCCTCCTGAAGACTGGGCTCTGGCCCTGTTCCATGATGCTGCCACCTACAGATGCCCAGTACAAGTTTGTCAATAGATGAAATGATGATCTATGTGAACTTGGAACCATCCTCAGACCTCTCTGTGCTTCAGCTTGTTCATTTTGAAAACAAGAGGGTTTGAATTGACGTTCTTTTAGATTTCTTCCAGCTCCGAGAGTTTCATGATATTTCATCTTTGGTACACTTTCTATACTTTCCCAGTTCTCTACATTGAGAATATATTACTTTAGAAACTTGAGCTGGCAGGTCGAACTTCTTATGACTCAAAGCAGGCAAAAGTAAATGAGTCAAAGGAAAACACATTAAGCCTAAATACCCACGAGCACCTACGGGCAGGCCCGTTAGACATTGAAGTTTCTAAGTGACTGATTTTATGATGCCAGGAGGTTTGCAGAATCAGGGGGCAAAGATGGGATTGTATTAGCCAAGTCAGGACAGGCTTGTGAGGCCACACTTGGCCCATATAAATCAGCTAAGAAGTTGGCAGGTATTTAATTGAGCACACCTATGTACTTGGCACTGGATGAGGGCTTTGGATCAACTCTCTCTCTTAAACCCCACAACCACTTGGAGGAATTGACATTGTTATTTCAACTTTTATATATGAGAAGACAGGTTACTTAAGTTACTTACCCAAAGTCACTCAAGCATGTAATTTCCAAGTCATTATTCAAGCATAGGCTCATTAGAGTCCAAAGCCCATGTTCTTTTTTGTTAATACATCACACTGTCTCTCTGTTAGGCAGTGAAATAAGTATATATGTGCAGCTGTGGAAGAGACCAGGAGTTTGGAGGTATTGCTCCTGGGCAACGTGGGTCTTACACAAATAGTGCCCTGATCATTGACAGTAACTGAGTTTCATTCCAAATATCCCATCTTTTTTTTTTTTTTTTTTTTTGAGAGAGAGAGTCGGGCTGGGGGAGAGAGAGGGAGAGAGAGAATCTCACGTTGGGCATGGAGCCCCACATGGGGCTCGATCTCACGACCCTGAGATCATGACCTGAGCTGAAATCAAGAGTCAAGACACTTAACTGACTGAGCCACCCAGGCACCCCACAGATATACCATCTTCTTAAAAGAAGCACTCTACTGCTATTTTACAAGCTATTTTCTTTAATTTTCTTTTTAAAAATATTTATTTGAGAGCGAGCGAGCATGGGAGGGAGGGGCAGAAGGAGAGAGAGTCTTGAGCAGATTCCTCACTGAGTGTGGAGCCTGAGGTGGGGCTCGATCTCATGACCCTGAGATCATGACCTGAGCCAGATGCTTAACCGACTGCACCATGTCAGCACCCCACAAGCAGTTTTCAATTAGTATTTCTTGTCAATCAGGATTATTAATTATATGCCACCAAAACAGTTTCTGATTTAAATAGGGAAGTTACTTGAAGCACATGGAGTGGTTCACAGAATCTCTGGGAGGGCCTTGAAACCAGGCAGCTAGGATCAGTGCCTAAGATCACACCATTGAACTTGTCTGGTGATGAAAGCTGCCAGGGCACTGTTCTTGCCACTTGACAGTTGTGCTGGACTCCAGCCATTGCTGCTGGAACCCTGATTTAGATGCTGCCATCAGTTGCCACGATGGTGTGTCTACATGCCTTGCCTTTTCATTCTTCTAACTTTGAAGTCAAAGTCTGTGGTTAGTACATCCGATTGGCAGAAAATAGGTCAGGATCTCAGGCCATAGCTGCAGTGGAGGCTGATATGTGAGTATTGGACATTTTTATTTTTAGAGTGTGGGGGGGCTGTTCTTCCTCATAAGATAGACATTCTCCAAACACAGGAAGATAATTCAAATATACAGTAGCCAAAGAGAATGATGGACACTGCAGCATCTAATCATGTTCTGGTTATACTTTGTCTTATAGCATGAGTTTTCTCATTTTTAGAATAAGAAAACTGAATTGGAATTTTCCATTCCCTTGGGCTAGAAACTTCGGCATTTTCTCTTATTCATCATCCGGAATCAGTTATCACCAAATTCTACTGATACTTACAAATCAGGGTCAGGTCTGTCACTTCCTCTCTGTTACCGGGGCCATAACCCCAGTCTGGGTCTTCAAGGTCTTGAGGTTGTACTGTCTCAGTCATCTCTTTTCCTGGTCTCTCCAACACCAGTTTCTCTTGGATCCATTCTTCAAGTCATTGCCAGAATACTCTTCCATAAGTGTTGTTTTCATCATGCCTCCTCTTTGCTTAAAATTATTATGGTTAGTTATTATGTTTAATTATTATCATTGGCTGATTCAGGAGTCAGTCACCTTTATTAAATGATATGCCAATTTGGATTGTATCTGATTTGGATCTCTTTAATGGCTGATGACCATATCAAGGACAAGGTTTACTCTTGCTAATGCTGTCTCCTGTCCAGAATGTGATCCCTGTTCTTTCAAATGTCAAAATTCTACCTTTTCTTGAGCACAGTTTCTTTCTCCTTTTCCATGAAGTCTCCACAGCATTCCCTACTTCCTTCCTCAACTATCTTTCTTTGATACTTAAATATTTATAATCTGCACTTCATAGTTTATTATTTAGTGGCATTTTCTAATTTCATCAAGTGTTTTAATTATCATATTCTTCTATCCTCTCCACCCCCAAGTCCCTAAGGAAAGGACCATGGCGTATATTTATCCTATTCTTGTTATTAAGCCCATAAGAGGTTGTTGATTGGTGATTAATTGAATGGGGAATTTATAACCTTGGATGTAGATTTCTAGTTAGTGTTAAATGTTTTAATAACACTGGAAGAAAGGAACCTAATTTAATAATTTTGGATCAGTCACTCCTTGGGTTTCTGGGCTTTATGCACATTATCCTCCATATAGAATTTAATGCTAAGTACATTAAAAATAGTCCTGTATACATGACCTGAACCACAGTAGTTCACATCTGGTATTGAAGAGGTGCATACAATTAATTTTCACTATTCCTACTTTGTGGAAATCAGTGTAAGAAATAAGGAGAAAGCACAGCAGTTTTCAGGGTATTTTAGGTAATAGAAAGAGACATACATGTAATACACACAGGAATTGACAGGTTATTTTTCCTAAGATTTCTCCTTAGGTCTATTATAGGATTTCCCACTTCATGTATTTCTTTGAGGCATCGGCATGTTAAGATTGTTACTGTGCACAGGAGTGTTATCTTTGCCAGAAGCATCTGACAGTATTATAAATTAATGTATTCAGCCTTTGTGCTAAGTAACTTCCTGCAAACCAGAACTTATAGAGCTGTGCCTCCCTCTAAACCTTTGTTAATGATATTACTTTAATATTTCTTTTTAAAGTTAAGATTCTAAGAGTAAGTGGTTTGTATAATTTTGTGCTGGCCATTATCAATTTTGTGTTTGCTCCCATAGGAGGAGATGATGACTTTTTTTGATGGCAACCATTTTGATTTGAAGCATAATTGGTTGATTTGTCCACTCATAGAAAATGATGTAAGCTTATGACTTCCTGTTGCAACTTGAACAACCTTAAAAATTTCAGCCTGTATTATTTTTGTTACATAGGACTCCCTTTTAGAAGCCAAAGGCACTTGTTTTTCAGAGGAGCCCTGATTTGTAGAATGTTAACAGCTATTCATATTTCTTTCCTTTGAATTTGTCCTTTGCTTTGTGGTTAATAGTTCATATTGATTTGTAAGATTTGTTTGGATATTAAAAGCATTAACTTTGTCTTTAATATGTTTGAGTTTATAATTTTGCTAGATAAGTTTTACATTTTTATGGATTCCAGTCTCTTGAAATGTTCCATTATGATTTCTCCTAATCATATTTTTTTTATCTAATGGTAAAAATGTTTTCAAAAATTTTTTTAAGATTTATTTTCAAGAGAGAGAGTGAGTGTATGCGGGGGGTGGGTGGCAAGGGGCAGAGGAGAGGGAGAGAGAATCTCAAGCAGACTCCCCACTGAGCACAGGGCTCCATGTGGGACTCAGTCTCATGACCCTGAGATCATGACCTGAGGCAAAATCAAGAGTTGGACTTGTAACTGACTGAGCCACATAGGTGCCCTTGAAGATTTTTTAATAACCTAGAAGTTCTTTGGTGTAGGGTGAGGAAGTCATTAATTTTTCACATATCTGATGATGTTTAGCCAGTTCTCTCTTATTTTATGTTTAGATCTGGCCAGATTTTTTCCTGGTTTGCTTTTCTATGTGAGGCTTTCCCAAAATGTCATCCTATTATTAAATGTCAGCCTACTTCTTCATTTGTGCAGGTCACTAATCCTACTCGGTATCACATCCTGTGCAGGTCTGGTTGTCAGGCTCACTGTTACTTTGTCTACATCCTCTGTGAGTATAAGGCATAGAATGAGTCTTGAGGCATCACTTGATCTGGTGCTCTCTTCCAAATCTTTGTTCACCTTCTAAATAGCTTTAGAATGCTAAGACCTTGTTTCCTCAGTGTGGAAAGAGATTTTAAAAAGGAACAGAAATAAAAGCCTTGCCAATTTTATGTCTTTCATCTTCTCTCTGTGGCTGGCCTTCAATATCTATCTTAGAAGAAAACTGTCTGGAATAGTTCAGAACACATTTGTGAGTGAGGAAAGGAACTTTAAAAGTGGAACTATGCATGTTCCTGAAATACAAGAGATTTTTTTTGAGAATACTATTTTTAAAAATTACTTTTTGACTTTTTCTGTGTTTTCCTTTTTATTTTTATTTTCTTTTGTCTTGGTGGTTCTCCATGCTGCCTTTCCCTTGCTGTCCATTTTCTTTCCCTGATGTCTGGTCCTCTTGCCTGATGTTCCTGTTTTTCACCCATTTTCCAGCTGTCTTCTTACTGTTCATTATGGGATGATCTCTGGACATCCGGATGAATGGAAAAAATGTGTTTGGAAGCCTCGCTGTAACATGATTACCTATTTAGTGATTGTGTTTGGATAGAAAGATAAGATTGTTCAGCTGAAGCACTGAGGGAGAAAAAAAATCCCATAGTTTTACTCACTGAAAAAGCCCAAATCATAAGACAGCATATTTTAGTCTTCACGTATATATAAGGATGAAAACAGCATTCATACGAGACTATATTTTATGAAAATACAGAATTTCCATGAAATAGTAAAATTTCCTTGCTTTATACCAATTTAAAAAGTGATCATCATTTCTTTAGTCATAGATGAAAATAGAGGATGTGGCATTGAAAGTGTGGCTGGAAAGTCTGACTTGCTCCATTCCCTGTGCAAGACCTTCATTCTCTTCTGGTTCTGAGAAGAAAACCTGCAGCTCCTGCCACCCTTCCTGTGTATTTCTTTTGTGTTCTCACCTGGCAGTCTTCTGCTGCTCTGAAGGTCTAGGAAGTACATTTGATGGAGGGGCGTGAAGTCCCCCAGAAGAGCAGGAAGGCCAGAGTGCCATCCATACCCCTCTCGTGACTGTTCCCAGCCTCTCCAGAGCTGAAGCTTAGGTTCGGGGTTGAGTATCCTGGTCCAGGTTGCTGTGGTTGGCATCCAAGAGTCTTTCAGTTTTGCCCAACCAGTGGCAATTCATCCACAGAATTTTATCAAGTTTTTCTTGTGTGGCAGTATGTTTGTTAAAAGAGGAGAGATTATTTCAGAAAATATGGTTTTTTATAAACACAGAAGCTTTTAGAAACATTTTGTAATGGACAATATGTTGTTTTTACTCCATGTCATTTTCTAGTAATAATAAATTACGCCATAGCCTATTTCTAGAAGCTTTCTAGCAGTGTTTCTCTAGGAAATTCAAATCATTGAACACTTCACAAATAATTTTCTTTGCTCTAATGTATAAAAATGGTGTTTTGTAAGTTTTTTTCTAGCTTTCTCAATTTCATATTGTTTGGGTTATTTAGGAAAGAATGGTAAGTTGAGTGCAAATTTGGCATCCTAAATTATAGGATAAAATGGGATTTGTCTACAAAAACTGTTGTAATCTGCATTATTGCGTGTTAGGGCCTTTGCCAAGTGACCTTTATGTTCTTGTTTTGGAATGTTGTTTAAATATCTTATCCCCTCTTTTAATGTATTTTGAATGTATTTTTCTGGTCTCTTCCCCTAACTTATAATCTCCGTGGTTTATGGATTTTTTTTTTGTTTGTTTTCTTCCTAATATTTAGAATGGCATCTTGCACACTGCAAATGCTCATAAACTATTTGTGCTTTGACTTGATTATAAATTAGAGATGGATTAGGCTTCTAAGAATCAGATGATGTCCATGCCATGCCGAGTGTACTATCCAGGGACTACAAACTTAGTGCTGACACAGCAGTGCTCTTTTCTTTCTAGAAATGTGATCTCCCTTGTTCAATGTGTTAAATATTTTATTCATCCCGTGTTCTTCTTTTCACTGGGAGTTGGACAATGTTGATTTCCTAGACTCTTAGGTTGTGTCTAATTATAGTCATGACTCCACCCCAAAATGTTGAATTGACAGTGGACAAAGGAAACCTTCAAGGAGTAGTTGTTCTAAGAAAGGAACTGTATGGTTTTGCTTATTTTTCAGTTGCCAAGTATAACACAAGAATTGCACTAAGGGAGAAAACATCACAAGAGCACCTCAGAATATTTCTTAAGGATCAAAGGCACAATCTGATAATACAACAGTCCTCTTCCCTTTGGGCAGGTTTCATTCAGCCTTGTGAGCAGTTTGGAAAAGCTTATTTGTAGGGAAGTTATAAAAAAATAAATCCTCCATGGTTTGCAGTATACATTAAGAACTTTAAAAATGTTCATACCTTTGGCCCAGAAACTTCCCTCCTAGGAATTATTATCAGGAAATAATTAGACACATGGACAAATACTTAGATATGAAAATATGCTCATCATTGTTTATAATTGTGATAAGTTGTTGGGGGGGACCTCATGTGTCCAACAATAGGTTATTGATTAAATATAACCTCTTAACTCTATAGAACACTGTGTAGCCCTAAAAAGTCATTGTATATGAAAAAAGTATGTGCTCTGAGTCATGGAGGCAACATCTGGGATTGGAACAGATCTAGAGTCTCTTGGGCTGTATGTCATACTGTGTGGGAATTGAGGACAAGTTGTAGGGGCAGCTGATCATTAATGGGGATTTTGATCATGAAGTGCCCTCACTGTGGTGGGGTTTGAGAGCAGGGGCCAAAAATGACCTCAAACTAGTTGAAGTGACAGACTGTTTCTTAGTTTTTACGCTTAGTAGAATTTCCTTTTTCCAGTAGTCATGATAAAAATATATGCTAGCAAAAATATTATATTGTAAGAAAATAGTGCTTAGAGTTTTAAAAGCAATTTGAAAAAGGATGTGGCTGTTTGAGATTTGCTTTTTATGTGCATTCACTGCTTTTGTCTTTTCTAATCACTTTTCATTAGGAGCACTTTCTTCTTAAGGCTAGCATGAGTACTTTCTTCATTCATATTTGTGTTTCCTGTTTTCAGCAATGGCCCTTGTTCATGAGCATTTTCTAAGCATTAGCATTACTTAGCCCATATGTGTTCCATATTTTTACTAAAGATGGACAATTTAGCATTAAAACTTTAAGAAATCCTGTATCAGCTAAGCCTCCTAGGACATTGTGTAAAATCTCTATTTCGAGACCTAATTAAATATGTATGTTGAAAGCATTTTTCTAAACAGGCATTTGGATTCTGAAATCAGTCATCATTCAAGTATGTGAAAATAGCCAAAATTATATCTTGACTGATCACCTGAGCACTATATTTCTGTAAATTATTAAATCCCTACAATTCTTATTTGTACATGTACAAGTTTCTTTAGGGGAACGATAATATTTGCTCAGTTTCTGTTCCTGCTGATCCTGGACACTGAAATATGTTGCCACATTCACTACAAAAGAGGAAAAGGAAAACGCAGCAAGCATTTTCCATTGCTTTTAAAGACACGTTTCTTTAAAGTTAAGTTTCATTTACTGCTTTCTCAAGGCAAAGTCAAAAGGCCAAGGATTTACATGAATTTCTGGTATCTTTTTGATTTCAGGTGTTCACAGCGCTTAGGCAGACTTAAGTGTTCGGAGTGTGAATGAAGAATAGTGGGATGCTAGGGGGCGCTCTTTACGCAGATTTTACTGTGTGCTCTGTGTACAGGACCATACGCAGTGACATCGGAGCATCATTACCTGTCTTCCGTTCTGGCTTGTCCCTCAGAGGAGCAGAAGCAGGGCTAGTAGATGGAATCAAATAGGTGCTACATAATCAGATCTCATGCAAGTCTCTCTAAGGCCTTCTTTCGATATATAAGAGCAGAAGATAAATCAGATATTTTTAGTATAGGGATTAATAAAGTCTCTACTATATAAAAAGATGATAAGAGTTCTAAGTGGGGGGCCTGGGTGGCTCAGTCGTTAAGTGTCTGCCTTCGGCTCAGGTCATGATCCCAGGGTCCTGGGGTCGAGCCCTGCATCAGGCTCCCTGCTCAGTGGGAAGCCTGCTTCTCCCTCTCTCACTCCCCCCTGCTTGTGTTCCCTCTCTCGCTTGCTCTCTCTCTGTCAAATAAATAAAATCTTTTCTTTTTTAAAGATTTTTTATTTATTTGAGAGAGAGAATGAGAGAGAGAGAGCTTGAGAGGGGAGAGGGTCAGAGGGAATAGCAGACTCCTCGCTGAGCAGGGAGCCTGATGCGGAACTTGATCCCGGGACTCCAGGTTCATGACCTGAGCCGAAGGCAGTCTCTTAACCAACTGAGCCACCCAGGCGCCCAAATAAAATCTTTAAAAAAAAAAAAAAAAGAGTTCTAAGTATTGAGTCTAACTGCAATGGAAAGAAAGTTGCTGCAGTTTCTAGTCTTCCCCTTTCAAATATCTATTTGAAATGAAATATTTGAAAAAGGAGCAAGAAGAAAGCATTAGCATTTGGGCTGAAATCTTTCTTGCAAAAGTACTCTGATTTGACGTGATCATTTTGACCTGAGAAACCAAGAGTTTCAGTGGCTTTAAAGTAGTTCTTTTTTGGGTGATGATCATGAGCACCAGAAAATAAAATTCACTGTGTATTATTATGTTTGTGGTTATGTCAGGTTTGCTCTACAGTATTAGAATGAGTGACACCTCATTTGGGGAAAAAATATAATGGGTGGTTACGACTGTTTGCCATGCTTTATTATATAGGATTCAAATTAGAACTAGTATTTTCACAAGAAGGAAAATTGTGCCAAATATTCCAAAATATGTTCTATCCTAAGGGCTGAAAATAGTAAGTCATTATTGGTGGAAAATAAGTTATGTTATTAATTTACATATTATTCTATATTTATGCCAGACAACTTTCCCTCACCATTTTTTTGGGGGGGGGGAGGGGTGACTTGGTTTACATTTAGTTCACTTACCATTCTAACAAATTTGGATACGAAAAAATTAAATGGGGAATACTGGAAGTTTTATTTGTGCTGCTTCAATTCTAGATTTTTTTTTCAATCTGATAGGACTTGATATCTGTCTTTTTTTGATGAGTGAACACCAAAAACAGAAAAGCGGAATAAGGAAACTGATTTTGAATCAGGGAATTTCTCACAATTGATTTTTCAACATATGCCAATAAATTATATGAGGTACAAATAAGATATGATGTAACATAAAGTAAAAGCCAGAACTTAACATGAAAAACACTCTTTCGAAAGTACTATAATTATCTCAAGAAACAGGTTGTTATTACTCAAATTTGGGGGTTTCTTACCTCCACATTATTACTTTTTTCTTTTTTTTTAAGATTTTATTTATTTAATTGACAGAGAGCGTGAGCGGGAACATAAGCAGGGGGAGTGGGAGAGGGAGAAGCAGTCTTCTGGCCGAGTGGGGAGCCCGATGCGGGGCTTGATCCCAGGACCCTGGGATCAGGACCTGAGCCGAAGGCAGTCGCTTAACCTACTGAGCCACCCAGGTGCCCCGCACATTATTACTTTTTTCTGATTAGCTTTGCTTTCATCAGTTTTAAGTTTGGGGCTTCTGATTATATTTTGTTGAACAAAGGGCCAGCTTTGCAGAGCTTATAAAGAAGAAGTTTAAAAACCATTACTGTTTGTTGTTCAATTCTGAAAGCCTCTTTGCATTGAGAAGTTCCTTTTCTGAATAAAAGTTTATATACACTTATTAGGAGAACTTCAAACAGTATAGAAATAAAAAGAAACAAAAGTGAAATTCCATAGAGGTTTCGCTTCCTCAATAGCTACTTGCTGTTGAGTTCAGTGTACGTCCTTAGGTATCCTGTTTATCAGTGCACAGGCAGCTGTTGGCTTGGGGGTTGGGAGCGAAGGCATGTGGGCAGGGGGCTGTGTCGGTTTAGTAGCCAGGTCTGAGGGCAGCCCTTCCTATTTCTACACAGGCCTCTTCCTCTGTACAGAGCAGTGGGACAACAAGAGATCTTCTCAAACAACCTGACTTTTAGAAGGTGGAATTAGAGTAAATGCTCAAAAGGGCATGAACTGAATTGTACCTTCAGCTTCGTTAGAATTTTCCTTTGTTGGCTTGTGTTTCTTCTGCAAGACTACTTATTAATCAAATAGACTTGCATGTAGTTACTTTCCATTTTTTTTATTTATTTTTATTTTTAAAGATTTTATTTATTTGAGAGAGAGAGAGCACAAGCAGAGGGAAAGGGAGAGGGAGAAGCAGTCTCCCTGCCGAGCAGGGAGCCCAATGCGGGACTCGAACCCCGGACTCCAGGATCATGACCTGAGCCGAAGGCAGTCGCTTAACCAACTGAGCCACCCAGGCGCCCACTTTTAAATTTATTTTACCCTTTAGAACCAAAAAGCAGATAGACTTGATTGAATTAAACTATCCACTGTTTTGAGGAGGACAAGGTAAAAAAAAGTCAAATATAGTGGTGGCAAAAAATTTTAATCAGTGTGCACTTAATGATATGAAAAAGGCTCTCATGGTAGATTTGTATAAATATACTTAAGCTTTTTTTTTTTTTTAACAATACATTTTCATTTTTTGAGTTGCACTTCTCAGACTATTGCAAAAATTACTGACTCTGCCATGATTCCCAGGAATTTGTGAAGCATTTCTTTTTACATATACCTTATAAACGTTATGTGCACTCTTACCAGTCTTTGATGCTTATTTAGGCCCCTTATATATCCTCTGTAAAGGGATCAAGGATCAAACAATTGTACCCATCATATATATTGAGAGAATCAAATATTTATATTTTAGTAGAAAAGAATAGAGACTTCCCATGGAATCCTTTGCATCAACTAATAGAACACATACGGCCAGTCCAGCACACTGGTATAATGTCTTGTTTCTAGGAAAACCGGTCCCTAAAAAAATAGCGGGCCAGATTATGCCCCTGTTGGCTCATTGTTAGGAGTTGGGGGTGTGGCAGCTTAGCTGGGAAGAGTGGAGGCTGAAGATCCAGCTAGCCCATCATTTTGGAGAGGAGAGCCTGGGGCCCAGAGAAACCACCCTGTCCGGGTCTCATGACAGGTCACAGCTGGAACCGGAATTGTAGACTCTTTGCAGTCCCATTCTGGGTACAGGACTTTTTGAGGCAGTACTGTTGACAAGGCCTTTTTGGAAGAGCCGTTTTGTACCATTTGATGCCAAGGACTTTTTGATGTGGCCTGAGAAAAATAACATTAAGCTTTTCTGTTTTGCTTTTTTTTTTTTTTTAAATTCAAATAATGAGTGATCCCAGTCTTGAACTTTGACCTCATCTATAATTTAGTGTTGGAATCTGATGGCATGGGAGTTAGGGATGAGGTGAAGATCAGTATAGGTGAAGATGCAGTCAGGAGGGTTTTTTGGTTCATTATTTCCTAATAAGCATAGCTGTTCTGACCTGGCCTTATCCAGATAACTGCTTTGAAACATCCAGTTCAAGGTGTCCCTTTGGACAAATCCTGAGGTTCTGAATGACTGCACTCAGGGCTGTGTGCCAGTCCCGGTTCCCTCTCTATATATAGCAGTGAAAGACTCATGACTTAGGCACATTTTTTTTTTTTTTTAAAGATTTTATTTATTGAGATAGAGCACAGGTCGGGGTGGGGAGCAGGGAGCTTGACATGGGGCTCTATCCCAAGGACCCTGGGATCATGACCTGAGCTGAAGGCAGCCGCTTAACCGACTGAGCCACCCCGGGTGTCCCATTTAAGCATATTTTTACAACTGGATATAAATGTTTGAGTCTCAGCTGCCACTGTAAGGTTTTATTCTCTTAATTCAGGTTGCTGTCAAGTATTCTCTGGGGAAAAGAACCTTGAAAGATCATCTACATTTTAAAACTTATTAAATATATTTTGACAGGGTATTTATTTTGCGGTGGGGGGTCAGTGTTTGGGAAGGAAGATAATAAAAAATATCAAAACAAATATTATTAGACCTGTCATTGCACAGAAACCAATAGTAAAGTAGATCTGGCCTGATTCTCCCTAAGGAATTTTATTACTTAATGTGCCATAGGGATTTTGATGTAGTGCAGTGGGTCATGAAGGGGATGCCATCATGGCAAGGGGTTAAAGATCATAATTTACTAAGTTATTTAGACATGAGTTATCATGGTAATTTCATCTGTACACAGATATTTTCTCATTCAGGAGTGTTTCTTTCCTGGAAACTGCCAGAAGGCAAATTGACTTTGCAAATGAAACCAAGCATCCTCTGGCTGCTAGGCAATGTGCACCTGGTCCTTTCAATGTCTGTGTTCTTCAGAGGTCGGTTGGAAAGAGTATCTGGGAAGCAGCTTCTGAAGAGGGAGCTGATGACTCCCTAGATATCTCTGATGAAGGGTCTGGAACTTTGGTGACTTTATTTTTCCCTCTGTTTTTGCCATATAAGTGAACTGTGCCCGTTCTTCCAAGTGAAATACTTCATCCGAGGTTAACCTGAGACAAAATGGGAAACAATAAAGTGTGTCAGAGAAAAAACTTGGAACCAGGACCATCAGAGTGTGGCACCATACACTCACTGGGGTCATTGTGCCCATTTGGGCTGATCTACATTTCTACAGCCTTTGATTACTCTCTCTGATAAGTACTAGACCCTAGGGGACATTCAGATTATCTTGGATTAACCACTTGTACTCAGGAGCTAATGACCAAAAAGTACTCCTTGCTCATTGCAAAATATCCAAGTTCTGGAAAAAGAAGTCTTCTGGGACTCTTAAGGTCAAATCCTGTTCAAGATTTAAAGGCCACAGGTTACAGAGGCCTAAAGCAACAGATAATTACACTGCTTCAAAAATAACTAAGAAATTCAACTAACGTTACTCCTAAAGAGAACATCAGCAGGTACTTGGCATGAAAGAAGGAAGTGACCTCAGGGTGAAATTAAATAATAAAAATAAAAGATAAGCTTTTGTCTTAAATCATATAGTGCAAGTGAATTTGAAAAAGCTGATCAAATTCAGTATCATTTAAGTGAGAAGGAAAACTTAATGTATCATGATTGTGCACGATCCTCAGCAAAGCCTGAAAAGTAGAAAAGCAACATGAAGGGAGAAAAAACTATGAATCAAATGTATTTCCATAAAAACCTTATCTAAGTAGTGCTGATCCACGTGTGATACAATGTGCACATGCACACACATGTATGCACACACGCACCACAAATAGTTGCAGATCACTCAGTAGGAAACCGGACTACTTGTGGGCCAATTTCGGATTTGTGGATCCAGTCCAGCACAGGTTGGCAGCCCTCCAGTGAGCTCTCCCAGTCACATGGATCCGAGGTGCTCTGGTTGTCCACCAGAGCTATCATTGATCCCCACTGGGACAGAATCACATTTGTAAATGATGCCTGGATTTGATCCTTTCTCTAGTGCATCGTCTACACTGTAGTGAACTAGGGTCATATCAGATTTCCTGAAGTTTGCTCAAGTGACACTTGTACCTCTGGGAGTTGGTGTATCCAGTAGTGTTCCAGTTGGGTTGATCTCTTCTTCATAATGCTTGTTATATCCTTTTCTCCCCCTAAGATCAATTCACAGCAAGGCTATTGTTAAAACAACTTCCTAGGTTTAGGCTCCTTCCTCTGAGCTATTTTATGCAGCCACCAGATTGGTATTCTTAACATAACAGCTTCTTGACAGTTCATCCTCCAGCTCACAGATCTTTGCTGGCTCCCCATGTAAATAATAAAGGCAGACTCCCCAGCCAGGCACTTGAAGCTTCCTGCCTCCAGCTTGCCTCTTCAATCCTATTTCACACACATCCCGTGAGTGTCCTCAGGGCCAAGCCCTGCATGTGACAGGGGATGAATGTCCTCATGGGTGGCCATCAGATTGACTGAGAACAGTCACATAATTGACGTGTATAGGCAGTGGGGGTGTGTAAAGTAGAAAAGGCCTGTGTGTGTGGTGGTTTCTTCCTCGCCACAAGGGCTCTCTACTCGCTTTTCAGGGTCTCTTCAGCTTCTGCTTCCACTGGAAAGGGCCATGGGCATCTAGACGTATAGGCATTGGCTCTTTGGCCACATCAAGTTGTGAGGTCCTTTGGTGCCATGTCACTCTTAAACTACCACCTCCATCTGTAAAATGAGGGGTTTGGTGCAGTCTTTCCTTCCCGACGGATCTGTTTTCTGCCATACCCTGAGTGTTCCGAAGGGTTCTGTCCAGACTTCTGCTGTCCCCTCTGGTAGCCCTTAACCACATGTGGCTATTGAGCATTTGAAATGTGCCTACTCTGAATTAGGTGAGCTGCAATTGTAAAGTACACACCAGATTTTGAAGATTTAGTATTAAAAAAAATTATAAAATGTTTTGATTTCTATTTTGATTACATAGTGAAATGATAAATTACAGATATAATGAACTAAATAAAACATCAAAATTAACTTCACCTGTTTCTTTTTGTTTTCTAATGTGGCTTCTTAGAATTTTAGAGTTATATATGTGGTTCACATGTTTCTGTCAGCCAGTGCTGGTTCTAGAAACTTGATTTCTTACGTAGTGAAGAATTAGTTTACCTGCTTTTTAATTGTTCAAGCACACTGAACTTCCAAGAAGTACGAAATGTGACTCATGTTACCAAGCCAGCCAGAACAAAGAGACATGTAAAGAGTGTCATGTTATTCTCCCAATCTTGGGGCAAAGGTATAATTTGTCTTAGGTGATTTGAAATATGAGAATACCTTGCAGACCTGTCATTATTCTCTGTGAGCATTTCTGGGCTGGGACTGGCACAAGGGATGTGTTCTTCACTGTCAGATGCTGTCATTCTGGCCCTTTTTGTTCCTGGACTCTGCGATTTCCTCCTTTAAAGTGGTAAAAGCCACGTGGGCAGCATTCGGGCCGTGGAGATGTTTGCAGGAGAGTTGCATGACTTTGAAAGGGCGCCGAGTGTGGAAAATGTGTTGACTTTGACCCCACTGTATGATTTGTGGGCAGCTTTGAAAATTCATTCTATTTTCCAAATCCCTTAAGTCACATAGAGCTCCCCTGCATATTTCAGATCACGTAAACAACTTCTCCTCTGGCCTGATGCGAACACATAGGATGTGTCTGTTTAAAGTGAGTTCTGTGAATGCACCAAGGGTCCCAGGGAGCTGGCAAGACACGGCTGCTCTGCCAGAGTCCTTACTGTGATGGGATGGAGAGTAATCAGTGTCTACCTACAGGGCCGTGAAAGTCCCATGCTTCGTAGTGAACATTAAAATGGCCCCATAGTCTTTGTAGATTATATGTCTGCGTTGCATAAAGGCAGGGAATCATTTGCAAATATAGTTACATTTTCAAAACTAAAGGATTTCTTTTACAGTTGTGTATAAATAATTGAATTCTTTACTAATTGCCTATTAAGTTCAACATACCCTAACACACCTGGTGTAAACTTCGGAGAAGCAGTGACCATCTATTTGTGTTCTGGTTTCTAACTAAATATTGTGCTTCCAGACAGCTAACTCTGCACTGATGAACCCCAGGTTTCATCTCTGGTACTCGGACCCAGGAGATGGTTCAAACAGGGTCTACGAAAACTTACGACCCCGTGGGCGCCTGGGTGGCTCAGTTGGTTAAGCGACTGCCTTCGGCTCAGGTCATGATCCTGGAGTCCCTGGATCGAGTCCCGCATCGGGCTCCCTGCTCGGCAGGGAGCCTGCTTCTCCCTCTGACCCTCACCCCTCTCATGCTCTCTGTATCTCATTCTCTCTGTCTCGAATAAAAAAAAAAAATCTTTAAAAAAAAAAAAAAAAAAACAACTTACGACCCCTTTTACTTGGTGTGAGAAAATGAACAGTGCTGGTGACAGTTTGCCTTTTTCTGCCTGTCCTTTAGTATAAATATTTTTATTTTTTAATAATGAATAATAGTAAAGATAAATATAAAGAAGAAGAAACAGAGTTTGGGCTAAGCCAGAGACAGCGAAGAAAGGAGTTTGATCCAAGAGAGATGTAAAAGGAGGAGATGATAGGATTTAGATCTGTGGTGTGAAGGAGAAGTCCAAGTCTAGAAAGTTTTCCCAGTGTCTAGCCAGATAAGGGAGAGGAGTGAGACTGTGGGCTCACCGGGCAAAAGGAGGAAAAGCAGGTTTGAAGGAAGGGTGCTCTGTGTGGGGTCTGAGAGCCAGAGCAGAGACAGCAAGATCATGGTGGTGTGGAAATGGATCACAAGACAAGTGTAGGTCCGTTTTGTCTAGAAAAAAATTTGCTTAGTGACATCATCTCCTGGAACCTGCAAGATATCCATTGTAAGAAAAAAATATTATTGAGGAAATGGCAATTACAAAAAGCTTCTCATACAGTAAGGTGCAAGTGAATCTGCTCAGAACAGGAAAGTGTTCTCATTGGAGTAGGCGATGGTGGAGGGGGTGGGTCAGAGGGTGGTAATTCTCATCCATTAGACCTCTGTTAACCTGCAGACAAAGAGTCTGGGAAATTCCTGATTGCCTCTCAAGATGTATTCCAGCGTCACCTTTTCTAAAAAGCCTTTTGAGCCTTCCATGTCTATCCTTCAGGTTGAGGGGGACAGCTGGCCTGGCTCTCTCTTCTGGGCTGTGGCTGTTCTTTGTAATGCCAGGTCTGTGGTTTTGCTTACTACCTGTATGTTCTTTCAGGAGTAGTGGGTTTTTTGAGAGGAGGAAATACGTAATCTCTCCATTGTGTTACTTTCGACATGTGGAATATATCAGGTATATCTAGCCCATAGTGCCTGTTCAGTAGATGTTCACTGAGTAAATGCAGGAGATTTATACACAGGGTGGTGAAGTAGAAAGAGTAACAGTCTGGACAGAAGAGAGGAGACCTAGGTTATAACACCAATTCTGCTATTGGTTCTTTGACCCTGAGCAAGCTAGTTAATTTTGCTGGACCTTGGCTTCCCTATAGGCAAAGGAGATTGAACAGGAATCTGGGAAATTCATGAATGGTCTTCAAGAGGTCCCTGGATTTCTTGAGATGAAATGCAGAATTATGTATACTTAGATATGTGTGTATTAATATATGTACAGATACATATAGGTCCCCCCTCCTTGAGGAAAAGGCCAAGGGCTTTCAACATACCTTCAAAGGGAATTATGGCTTAAAATAATAACCACTGAATAAAATGTGGTGGCTTTAAAATTTCTGTATATGGAGTTGCGAGACGTAGCCCTATGGCTGAGTGTGAGGTTTATCTAAAGGACTTGTCTCGAAATTGCTATTAAATGACAGTCCACTGACATAGATTTTTGTATTTATTCGAGGCAGTGAGGTGTAAGGTGATAGAGATTTGTGGGGAGATGTATGCTAAAGCTTCTCTGAGCCCATTCCTTTGTACTGTCATTTCTTAGAACTTTTAAAATTCTATGTGAACTGTATAGATTATGGTTATTATATGTTATCTTTATGAGTTGACTCGGCATGGGACTTTTTTAAATTTTTTTTAACACTTGCTTTAGAAAGGTCAAGTGTGATTGTTTTTGGGCTCTTAGAAATACTTTTGTAGGACGGGACGTTTTTTCTGAATATTTACATGTTAATTACACGAGAGCAGAAAGTGAATAAATAAGGAAAAATGTTCACCATCCACAGTCCTCATTTTTTTTAACATCATGCTATAATTAGATAAGCTTAGTGACTGTTGACGAGTATTAGCAAACACTGGCTATCATGTGCTTGAATAGAGGCCCAGCCCAACTTATTAGATGTATGCACAGTCATTGGAAAGCTTTGTTTTATATTTGGTGCTAACTTGAGGTGGACATCTCACATTTTACTTTCTGAGGTGCTTTGCAAAGACCAGATCTTATTTTACCGATGAGGCTAGTGACCACAGTGGCATTAGGAAATAGCGGAAGTATGGAACATTCTTTTATATGCATTTTATAGATAAAGATACAGGGGTAAAGGACTTAAGTAAGGCACAGAGCATCTACTTAACTCCCGTGGTTACCCAACTAGTGAGAGGAGGAGCTGAGATTTGAACCCAGAAAATCTGAGTCTTAAGCTTGTGCTCCTAACCAGTCCAGTATATGATTTTCCTAAAGGGAGGTTCTTTTTTTTTTTTTCTGTAGGGCTTTACTTTTGAAGTTTTGAAACAATTGGTATAGAATAATCCTTGCTTTTATGATCATCATCAAGGCCCGCACAAACTATATATAATTGAGACCCATTTAACCTGTATAGATACTCTACTCTTTTGAACAATGCAAGTTCATTTCTCATGGTTCATAATCTTCTTGATAACAGAAATATTGTTTAGTGTGTCGTATCTGACTGTACTCCTTTGCTTTCCCCATAGGGGAGGTGCTAGGGACATTTTCCAGCAGTATCCTACAGTATTCAAAGCAACAACCAGGTGTTTTAGGAAGGATCTCAAACGTGCTGCTGGAAATGACACTAAGCTGCAGTGTATCTTAATGGGGTAATTTAGTGTGTGAAAATAGAATTGCAAAGAAAATTAAGATAATGAGTTCTGTTGATGATTTAGGAGACTTCAGGTAAAAAATATTGTTAGTCTGATAGTCACCATCTGGTTGAGTTTAGAATTAGGCTTCTTCGTCTGAGAGTCTGGTGTCTGGAGTGCCTGGGTAATATAAGGTCTCTGGGATGCCTCTGGGTTGCACCTGATGAAGTCTAGAAGCCTGTGCTTCTGCTGAATTACTCAGTCCATCACTCCCAGGCCACATCTGAGTTGTATCCTCGGGGGCCTGGATTTTTCCTCCATGACCACATGGGCACTTGCTCTGAGCCTGCAAGAACCATTATGTGGCATCCCTGCCTCTGGCTTCAGGTGCTGGACGGTACCTTCATGCTGTGGTGCTGCAACGCTTTCTTAACTACTAAGCTTGTCTTGCACTTAGGGTTCAAGCCTACAACCCCCGGATTGCCTCGCAGAGCCCACCTTCCTGTAAGGTCACTTCACTCCTATTGAATTCAGCTCCCTGTTCATGAACCTTATTAATAGCCTTTCCATTGGATCAGGGAGAGGACTAAGAGGTAAAACTTCAGGATAGAGAACTCAAGGAGATAAATCCACAATTAATTAGCACTCTTTGGCAGACCTGTGTGCTAATCCCAATGGTTCTCTGCTCTTATTGTTTATGGCCATAGCTTCCTTAACTCAGGAACGTAGAAGTAGCTGTAACATACTGCTTCTGCATTGTTGACTTGTTTTAATTACAAATTACATTATCAACAGCATGAATATGCTGGATAAGTAGAAAGTAAGAATTTTCTAGAAGGTCTCATGAAGAGAATGGTTAAAATGTGTAGCTTTATTAGTGTACAGTTCTCTTTTTGGAAACTTTTATGACTTTTTAACTGACTAATGGGGATGGTAAAAATAAAGCACTCAAACTAAATTATCACCATTGGGGGAAAAATTTGATGGAGGGGGGTTGTCACTATGTATACTGTTTCTAGATTTGAGGAGAAAGGTAATTCTTTCTCATTTTTAATATTTAATTTTGATAATGGGCTCCTTCTTCAATTATTCATTCATTCCCTGCTTGTGCCAGGCTAAGCTCTTTACATATCTTTACACATATGATCCTCAATCCTCACAACAATTTTGCAAGGTAAGTAGTATTCATTTGTTTGAGCAACAAATATTTTTGTGTTAAGTGGTTTTTATGACTCTGGCTGTGAGCTAGGTGGTAAGAAAGAATAGTGAAGAAGCAGTTGGGAGTTCCCTGCCCTTAAGGTGTTTTTCATTGTTGGATGGGAAAGTCAGACTGTAAACAGGTCATTAGAATGCCTTGTTATGGGGGCGCCTGGGTGGCTCATTTGGTTAAGCGACTGCCTTCGGCTCAGGCCATGATCCTGGAGTCCCGGGATCGAGTCCCACATCGGGCTCCCTGCTCAGCAGGGAGTCTGCTTCTCCCTCTGACCCTCCCCCCTCTCATGCTCTCTCTCTCTATCTCATTCTCTCTCTCAAATAAATAAAATCTTTAAAAAAAAAAAAAAAGAATGCCTTGTTATGTTCTTAATACACTTTTCAGGGAAGTATAGATTTGTAAAAAGTTTTCAGAGAGCAATGGTCATTTGCCCACTTCATCCCATATGAGAATCTTTCCTATAGAAATACTTAGACGCAATTGAAAAGATAATTGGCAAGGATGGTAATTTCAACCTTGTTCTAGTAGCAAAATGTTGAAAAAGCTCATTGGCAGGAGAATGGTTAAATCATTGTTATATACATAACCTGGAATGTTGTTCAGCATTAAGGTGAATGAAGTAAATTTGAATGTGCTGACAACTGTCTGGGATATATTGTTAGATGACAAACTCATGTTGTGGAAAAATCTGTATCATAGGAACATAGTACCTAAAATAACAGTCATGAAGAAAGGGGAACAAATTTATGCAAGAGTCACACCAGATTTTTAGCTCTGGTCTCCTTTAGGCAGAAGGTGTGTGTGTGTGGAGGGGACAACTTCTGTGTATTACTGTGTTCTTTCAATTTGACAAATAAACACGAATCCTTTTCAGATATTTTAAACAGCAAATTTTTAAATGAGGTGATAGGTACTAGGGCAGAGTTATGTCCTATGGGAAAACAAAGGACCCAGACTGGAGTGGGAGAAGTCTGAGAAGGCTCTGGTGGAGGGAATGGCCTGTCCAAATTCAGGATGTACATGGTCAGCCGTGGAGAGGGACACAGAATGACAGCGTCCTGCTCAGGAGCATCCCAGGAGCATCCCAGTAGGCGGCATTGGAGCTGGCCACCTCCATGCTTTATTTAAAAGTTTGCCCAGGTTGTCCTGGGTTCTTCTTCACTTTGCCATCACAGTGCATCAGCCACTATGCCTAAATACTTCTCACATTTTCACTTCTCCTCTATCTCTACCGCTGCTGGCTTAGACTTCTGATGTCTCACCTCGACGACTTGTCTATACCCCATGTCCTCTTAGCCCTGTCTGTCCTTCACTGTTTTGATCTGGGTATCTTCCTTTTTAAACTTTGTCAATGATCCTTCATAGATTCTGGGATCTAATCCCCCCCTTCTAAAAAGCAAGTGTACAGGAGCCCCACTTACCTCTTTCACCTTCCTCCCACAGTAACTGTTATTTATATTATCTGGAAATATTTTCATTTCTTTACAAATGCTACTTCTTATTAAACAAGGGGTAGATGTGGGTCAAGAAAAATATCTGTAATGTGGATTTAGTAGTTGGTTGTTAGCCTATTAACTTGCAAATGTTCTGACTAGTTACCCTTTTGAGAGAGTTCATGTCTGTAATTTCATAGAATGGTGAGGTAACACTTGAGAAATTAATACATTTCAGGGAAAATAGTCTTTTTTTTTTTTTTTACTGTCCTTGGGATATTTTCTTTGGTAAATATTCTTGAATACGTGTTTCTCATGTCTAGAGAATCTGGCATTAATTTGTGTACTTGTCTATTCCAAATCCGGATATGCTCCACCTTTATAGGATACACACTGTTCTAAAAACACTACATTGACTAAACAGTCTTATTTGCTTTGGCTACACTTAGAGTTAATGGATGGACTTGATGTACAATCAGATAGACACAAAACTGAGAGAGGGTCCTGGGAGATTCACTTTAAGACACGCTATGTATTATTCTTCCTTCCTTCTCACCTTCATTATTTTTCTATTACTGAATGGTAATAAGTAATAGTTTTAAATAAATAATAGGAGTTGGTTTCATCTTGTTGATTTTTCAGAAATGTTTGTACTTTATATATAGACACATTTAATGTAGGACTAAAGTGATATGCTATCTTCTGGCTCCCTCTGGTGGACAACTGTATAAAAACAAACCGCAGTCTTTTTTGGGTGGGGATGGGTTGTGAGTAGTTCTGATTGTTGGTGGGAAAAGGAACACAAGGTACATTCTTATCTTTAGATACATCATAGTTTTATAGATAACATCCCCAGGGATAAAATACATTTCTATTAAAGTATAAAATAGCAGTAGTAAAATACATCATAGTAGTAAAATACGTAATACTAATGTTATTGCTCTTTTTCTTCTTAGTAATGGTAATGCTGGGACCATTGTATAAAATAGAATCAGAAACAGATTTCACCCCACAGATTTAAAGCAGCAAACATCAGGATAAGGCTGATGCTGAAATTTAACAATACCATTAATTCATGAGTCTAAATACTCCGCGAATTATTCCAGAATCTTCCAAAAACTAGACGTTTCTCTCAGTTATGCATAATTTTGGAATTTTAGCAAATGGTTATTTTTATTTTGAATCAGTTTATTTTGATAAACTTGTTATTTATTCACTCATGATCTTCTAAATTTACAGACTCACTGAAGATACTTTTATCTTTATGATGGGGAATTATACCTAGTTTTATCTGGGTGGTTGTGTACTTGCTTTTATATCAAATGTTCAACAAGATGAAACCAGGAAGAAATTGCATAGTCTTTCAATTAAATTTTATTTTATTTATTTTATATAATAATATATAATGAAAGTTTACATTTATTGAGTTAAGCATTTGACGGGCATTATCTCATTTAATTCTTTCAGTAACTCCATGAGGCTGGTAGTTAGTTGTTGTTATCCACATTTTATAGAGGCTAGTAAAGGTGAGCTTAGCTGAAATCTGATGAGCCAAGGCTCAACTAGATATTCTTGCTCCAGAGCTGTATGTTTATAACTTCAGCAATGTACCACCTCCTGAAGTAGGCAAGAGATAGGTATGTGTGTGGCTAATACTCATATTCGACTTCTGTGGAGTACTGGAGACCTCGCTATTAGGTTTCCATGTTTGAACTGTGAAATTAGATTACCTCAGCTCAGAGATTTTCGCCTTTTTTCTTTTTTTCCTTTTTTTTCCTCCCTCATTCTGAGTAGTCCTTATAGAACCTCTTTAAGTTTTGTTTAGTTTTGAGAGTTAAGACAAATCATACCTGTTACCGTAGAAACAGGCTTCATGAGCAAAGTACATGTTATCTCTTTGGGTTCCTCACTAAGTCTTTGAGAGAGATGATCTTAGTTGTAAAAGTGGTAAGGACATCTTACTAAAATCTCTAGGTTCTAAAGCTAAAACTATTGCAGGGCGCAGGTACCAAAGTCTTCATAAGGAATCTTTAAAATACATTCAGATAATCAAGGGTTTAGGAAACTCTCTTTCTGCAAATACTCAGAATTACAATAAGGTAATTTTCTTAAAGTTGGCAATTATAAAGAATAGCTATCATGTAAATACTTTTCATGTATTATCTTTTTAATTCCTATAATGAATGATTATGAATAAGCTAACTATGATTATAGGCAGTATCCAGATGAGAAAACTGAAGCCCAGGGAACTTAAGTAGTTTGCTTGAGGTTGTATGGCTAATGAGAGGCAAAGCCAGGGTTTGAACTGTGGTCGGCTCAGGAGCCCACATTCTGAACCACTTAGCTGTACAGCAGTGCTGCTCGGTAGGACTCTCTGGGATGATGGAAGTGTTTGATGTCTGGGTAGTGCAATACAGTGTGGCTACTGAACACTGGAAACGTGGTTAGCACAACTAAGAAACTTATTTTTTTGTTTTTTAAATTCTAATTAACTTAAATTTAGATAGCCTTGTGTGGCCAGTGGCTACTGTTTTGGATGGCACAGTTTTATAAGACCTTTCCGATTTTGTAGAAGTGAAGGTACGAGACCTTTAGTATTACCTCGTCTAACTCCTTGCTTTAGTGATAAAGAAATGGCAAACCAGATCCTTAGTAATCTGCTTAGAGTTTCAAAGTTAAAGAAGGGACAGGATTATAACCCAGGTGTTTATAATTTTCAGGAACAGTTCTTCCCATTCTGTACTTTGTTGGTATCTGCAAATTTAGGTTTCTTTTGCTATTGTTAATATTAGATTGTGAGACTATTTTCAAAAAAAAAATTCGTGTCTTTTCTGAAATATATGTCCAACTAACACTTATCCTTTTTTCTCAGGTTATAGAAACACTATCACGACTTTCTCGCACACCTATAGCGTTGGCCACAGGAATCAGGTAAGCTCGTTTCTCTGCGGTTCATGTGTTCTGTTCCTTTATTGTAATGGTTATTTATTGAATGGTTATTGTTTGTAAAGCACTTTGCATGCAGGGACCACGTCTCATTCATGCCAGTACAGTGCCTGATGTATAAGTACCTAGTACACATTTGAAATTAATTGAGCAAGTAAGAACTTATTTGTAGAGTTGAATAAGACACATTGGCTAAACATCATTCTGAATTCACTGCTGACTGTTACCGATAGGGTACTTTGTTTTCTTAACTTCCTCCAACATTTCATTTCATTACATATGATTCATCAAAATAAACACAAATGCTTAAGTAAATAAATACTTGACAAGTTGTCATAGTACATTTATTTCCTATAGTCCATAGCAAGAACTCACAACTTTAGGAGTTTAAAAAGTAATCAGACAAGTATAAAATGATATGTGTACAAGGATGTGAGTTGAAGGATTGGTCCTAAATGCAAAACTTGGAAGTAAATTGGTAAAACGAATTATGACATCTCCATGCTGTGGAGTATTATGCAGTCAGTAAGCATGGAAATAAATGTAGACATGTATGTCATGTTGGGCTTTTTCCTGTTTAAAACACTACATACTCAAGTTAGATCAGTCAGAAGTTTGTATTATTAGTAACATCAGAAATACAGAGAAACGGTTTCAATAGCCACCCAGCTAGGCTGCATGGAAATTGAATGGATTTTATTTTTTATCTTGTTTCCCCAGAGCGCCATACTTTAGTCTCCAGCCATTATGGGGTTCTGTGATGCTGTGTCTCTCCCTCTGTTGATGCTATTTTTCTGTGTCCAGCTCACATTCAGATTTTAAGGGAGAGGTTATAAGCACCTCTTAGAGGACTGATTGGCAGTGGCCAGGCAGCCCATTCCTGGGATACAAAGCACAGTGACCCCAGGGAGGATACCCTGCAGACCAGTTCTTGGAAATGGGCTATGAATTTGGCAGCTTTCTACAGAAGTAATCTCTAGGCTGGATTACGTGTTTTACACCTTATAACTTGCTCTACATGATTCATCTTTCCATATTAATGTATATTTTATGTCATGTGTAAACAGATTTTGAAATAGGCTGATGCTATTTTTATGTATTTATGTATTTTTGATTCTGAAAGGATATACATTAGAAGGTTTTCTTTTCCTTTTTAATTATTCTAATCTATATTTTCAAATTTTTCTATAATGGACTTGCATTGGTATAAAAGCATAATCAAATGTGCCTGAATTTATTTAAGAAAAAAAAAAAGATTTTGAAACTTCGGCATTTCTCACACATTTTAATTTATTTGAAAAATGTAAGTTCCTTAAATGTCTTAAGTATTTAGTTAATCCATAAACTAATATGAAAATCTGTTTTTCAATGTATTGAATATAGTTATTTAGCAATTACTTAGCGCTCATTTATTATTTTGATGGATCCTCTTGTTTTTATGAAACATGACATGCTGCCTGCATATGAAGAAAGTAAAACTTCTGACACAATAGTATAATCATGATTGTGTTAGATATGCATTTAGGGCATTATGTTGGGGTTATGAAAAAAGTGCCTAGTACATTAGGCAAAAAAAGCCAATGGCTAGACATAGGGGATCCATTAAAGTGCTTTTCTTTTAATAGGAAACAAAGAAAGCATCCTACTCTCCCTAAGGTCTAGGGTTCACGCATTTGTCCAATAAGTGAAAATAAAAAATACAACTTAAATATCTTGAAGTCAGAGCAGAACAGTCTGTCAGAATCAATAATCCTATAAAAAGGGTACGGATATTTTGGTCTTCTAGTAATTTTTGTATTTAGTGGGCTGAGTCACGCAGGGATGATTGTTACCAAACCATCTGTCAGATCAGATTCCGTAAGTGGAGAGAGACAGTGCTGAAGGCAGGGGCTCACGGGTGGCTGCTGGTTTTCTGAGCCGGGAAGCTGCAGAGCCTGCAGGTAAGTGGCACGTGGCAGAGCAGATGAGCACGTGAGCATGTCCGTAGCTGCTCAGGTGATGGCGGCGACAACTGGTATTGCTACAGCCAATTTGAGGTAACAGGTGTCACAGTGTCCCTGGGGGACCCCATGCACTGCTATGGGACGGGCACTTTGGAAGAAGCACAGGCCGTTGTGTTAAACACGATCACTGATCTGACTACTGCAGCTGAGCTTGTGCATTTAGTGAGAACTAAATGCCTGGCCTAGTGGTTGCTTACTCATCCTTGGTGTTTTTTTTTTTTTTTTTCCTCCCCCTCTTCTAGGCCCTTTCCAACAGAAGAGAGCGTTAGTGATGAAGACATCTACAAAGGCCTTCCTGACTTAATAGAGTATGTTGGGCATCTTCAAAATTAAACTACTGCCAATGTTTGCATCCTTTGTGGATTTTAACCATGGATGTTAAAATAGTTCTCTGAAGCGGAAAAGTGGCTTAATGATTAAGACGTGTAAGAATTAACCTCAAACTAGTGATGGAAATCTTCACCAGAAAATGGGCCTCATCTGGCTTTTAGTTCCTGTTGTGTGCCCCACGCCATGCCAGTCCCTCTGACGAGTGAAGAAACATACTGCAATGAACTAAAATTTGGAAGTTTCTCAAAGGCATACTAGAGGTGGTGGGTGAAACTGGAATTAGACAGTTAAGGAACAATGACAAAGAAACAAGATCTGTCCTGGAGATGTAGGGCAGATAGTGCGTGCTCTGTAAGTTCAAGGAAAGGCAAGATGAGCGTGGGCTGGAGTTCTTCAGGGAGTTTCATTACATGGTGTTTGTTTTGCACAGAGATTCCTTCTGGGCTTTATTGTTTAATAGTCAGGAGAGGCAAAAGGTGCTTGCACCTGATTATCTTCTGCTGATTGAATGACTTGTGCAGATTACAAATAAATATAAAAAATGATCCCCGCCCTTCAAGGAACTGATGATAAAGATCAGGCATGTTTGCAAAGCATTATAGTAAGACATAGATTATGCTCTAAAAGGGATGCAGGTTCTGTGGAAATTCTCCCATTCATCCATCCTAATCCACCAGCACTCCAAGCTTGTTCTTGCTGTAGGACCTTTGCACTTGCTCCTTCCGCCCTTAGGGCTGACCCCTCACCATTCCAGCCCTTGCACAGATGTCTCTCCACAGAGAGGCCTTTCTGACTACCCTACCCAAATTGCTGCCAGCCCCTCACCTTGCTCTGTGGCTTTATGGCACTCACTACTGCCCGAGACAATCTTTGTCTCCATCTCCTCTTTAGAAGGTCAACTTTGTGAGGCCAGGGACTTTACCTTGTTCTTGGCTATCTTCCTAGAACTTTACACAGCATCTAGTATAATAGTAGGTCCTCAGTAAATATTTGTTTTCTGAATGATTAAGCAAAATTGCATCAAGCATCTCCTGTTTGCCAGCATTCTGCTTCAGGCCTGAGCTATCTCGTCAGTTCATATGAGCTTATCGAGTGCCCGTTTCTGTGCTAACCATGTTACGTGCATTATCTCGTGTCATAACCGCAACATAATGAGGTTGTTCCTATTCCAATTTATGAAGGAGAAAGCTGAATTGTGGGAAGCTAAGAAACTTGCTGGAAGTCACCGAAGTAGGAAGTTTTAGTCTTTGGATTTGAACCCAGACAGTTCTCACTCCAGAGCTGAGGCTCTTCCTCACTGCATGGACCCCTGGAAGCACCCTGAGGTGCCCCCCCCCCCAAGAACTTCCAGTAGAAGAACAGAGGAGAATGCTGACAGGATGGCCAGCCGCTTGTCCCAGAATAGGTGGCACTTGGATGGGCCTTGAAATTTTATGTTTTAAATGTGGATGAAGGATAGTTTCTTCGCTCTTCTTAAAACCTCCAACAGCTCACTGATCTTGAGCAAGATTGATGCTGATTGTCTCACTGAATTGGCTACAGTCTTGATAAAGTGATTGTAAGGTTCTGGTAATATAACCAAATCCTTTGAAATATTAGGAAGAATATATTATTTCTTGGAGCACCTGGGTGGTTCAGTTGGTTAAGTGTCCGACTCTTGATTTCGGCTGAGGTCATGATCTCAGGGTTGTGAGATCGAGCCCCGAGTTGGGCTCCATGCTCAGCATGGAGTCTGCTTGAGATTCTCTCTCCCTCATCCTCCTCCCCTCCTCCCCCTCCCACTTCCCCCCCCCCCGCTTTCTCTTAAATAAATAAAATGAAATCTTTAAAAAAGAATATATTACTTCTAGGGCTATTATGATGTTCTTTTTTTAAGCCCCACCAATTGTCACTTATACTTACTAATTTTCATAGCCTTCCCTCATCTTTTTGTGTTGATGTCAGGATAAATCCTGAGAGGATGCACCCCTAGCTAAGTCTGGAGAAACCTGGGCTCCTGAGTCAGCTGCCCTAAGACACCAGCTCACGCTCTGGGAGATGCAACCTGCTGCAACTCTCCATCTGGTGGTCGAAGGTCCAAACGTGGTGTTATTCCTACAATTGCTTGCTTTTGATTTTCAGTCTTAGCTTTGTTATGATCTCTATGGGCTCATATCCTTAAGTCTGACTTTTAGGGGTGAAATCACCCCAAGGGAAGCCCTTAGAACCAACACTGGCCTCCTCCCTACTGCAGAGGGAATCATTCTGTTCTCACAATGGAGAGAAACAGACACAGAATGGAATGGAGAGGGTGTGAGATGGCTAGGCTGCACAGTGTCTGCTTTTTCTACTTTTATGATCAGGGTGTTAGTCACGGCCATATATAGATGACCTAGACACAGAAAAAGTAATGTAGATTATTGTTGATTTGTTGGCCATCTGAAGAATTCACAGTCCTCCTTCGCCGCTCCCACCCCCCGCTCATTTTATGCAGGTCAGGAAGTATTGACCAAACTACTAGCAAGAAAAGCTGCCTTAGTATGGGATTGAATAACAAAACCCAAAGCATTTTAGCCCAATCTTGAGTGTGTGTGTGTGTGCGTGTGTGTGTCACTCCTACAATTCTTTTTAAAAACTTTTTTCTAGTTTTATTGAGAATAATTGACATACATCCTTGTGTAAGTTTAAGGAGTATGGCATGATGGTTTTATTTACATATATTGTGAAATGATTACCACAATAGGGTCAGCTAACATCTATCCATCCGATATAGATACAATTAAAAGAAAGAAGAAAAGGTTAAAAAAAATTCTCCTTGTGATGAGAACCCTTAAGATTTACTATTTTAACAACTTTTCTGTGTACCGTGCAGCAGTGTTAGCTTTGGTCATCGTGTCATACATTTGATCCCTAGTCCTTATTTACCTGATTGATGGAAGTTTGTACCTTTTAACTACCTTCTTCCAATTATCTCTCCCCCTCTCCACCATCTCTGATCTCCCCAAGTCTGATCTATTTTACAAGGAGGTTTTTTTTTTTTTTTTTAGATTCCATATAAATGAGATCACACAGTGTTTGTCTTTCTTGGTCTTATTTTACTCAGCATAATGCCCTCATGGTCCATCCATGTTATTGCAATTGGTAGAATTTCCTCATTTTTTTACACTGAATCATATTCCATTGTGTGTATATATATATACTGCAACTTCTTTATGCATTCATCCATCAGTGGACTTATAGGTTGTGTCCATGTCTTGGTTATTGTAAATAATGCTGCTCTGAACATGAAGGTGCAGATTTCATTTTGAGTTAGTGTTTTTGTTTCCTTTGGATATATTCCCAGAAGTGGAATTCCTGGATCATATTATATTTCTATTTTTAATTTTTTGAGGAACTTCCATACTGTTTTCTGTAGTGACTGCACCCATATATAGTCCCACCAACAGTGCATGAGGGGTCCCTTTTCTCCACATCCTCACCAGGATTTCTCTCTTGTCTTTTGATGATGGCCATTCTAACAGGCATGGGATGGTATCTCATGTGGTTTAAGTTTCATTTTCTTAATGACTAGTTATGTTGAGCATCTTTTCATGTACCTTTTGGCCCTTCATATATCTTTGGAGAAATGTCTATTCAGGTCCTTTGCCCATTTTTAAATTGGGTTGTTTTGTTGTGGTTATAGGAGTTGTATTAGTCCTTTATATATTTTGGATACTAACCTCTTCAGATAGATGGTTTGTAAACATTTTTCCCCATTCCATATGTTGTCTTTTCACCTTATTGATGGTTTCTTTTGCTGTGCAGAAACTTTCTAGTTTGATGCAGTCCAACTTGTTTATTTTTGATCTTGTTGCTTGTGCTTTAAGTGTCGTATCTCCTACAATGGTAAAAGAAAAATCTGTATGTATTCATACAGCATTTGCCTCTACCCTCATGGGAAATAGTCAAGAGCAACACTTCAGCAAGATAAGTGTTCTTTCGGAGGTGGGAGTGGTGGTCAAAGACAGTGGAGCTGGGATTAGGAGAAGCAGGGAAATGGATTTCACAGCCTAGCTTCTTGTTGAACAGGATCTCTTCTGATGCAGAGCCTGTTCCTTTACTATTCCTTATCACCACTCCCTCATGGATTCATCAAACCTTCCTATCCTTTGATGTGTTATAGAAAATGTTCAGACTGGTTTAACTCCCCCCTGTTCTCTGGTTGGGTTGCCTGCCTAAACCCCTCAGTATGGTAATTCTGGAATTACCTAATGACTTAGCATCTGCCCAGTCTTACTGAGTAGGAAGCTGAGTAGCCTCCTTCACTCCTTTCCCCCTCTCCCTAATTATGACTGGTCACCAAGTCTGGTTGACTGCACTTGACATGGTCTCTGAAGTCTGTTTCTCTCCTCATTTGCCTTTACTCTAGTTATGGCTCTCAAAAATCTCTTACCCACAGGATTTCATTTCTGGGCTTACTGTCTTCTTGTTGCCTCCACTCTGCCCTGATAGAAAACCCCCTCTTGCGTTCCAAATGCCCACGTAAGGCTGTGCTTACAGGGTGTACGGCCTTTCACAGGTTGGTTTTAGCTTTTCCCTCTGGGGCTTACATTCACTTGCCTGAATGGGACAACAGTCTTGACATTGCTGGGCTCTTCAGACCTTCTGCCTTTGCAAGTGTTGGTATCTTTTGTCTGGAATGTTCCTTCCCTTTTTCCAGTGAGTATGTGTCACCTCCGAAAGCAAAAACTGCGTCTGCCTCGTCTGCAGCCATATCTCTTGGAACATAGTAGTACTCATTTAGCAAATAGCTATTGAATAAATTGATAAATATATTCAAGATCCAGTTCAGTTGTAGTATCTGTTGTGAAGCCTTCCCTGACTTCTTTAGTCAGAGTTACTCTTTCCCTCGCTCATGCATTCTGCGTTCATCTGCTCTGTTGCACTTCTAGAATTACATGTTGGCATGCTATGCTCTACACTAGACTGTGGGAGAGTCCTTGGATCCTCTTGATCTATGTATTCTTAGCACCAAAGAGTATGGACCTCAGTAGGGTCTTAGTAAATGTCTGCTGGGTGAGTGAATGGATGGACAGCTAACCCAAAGACAAATTTTTCTCAGAGCAGAGTTCTCTGAAACATTTGTTACCACCAGATCCCTGCATAAAATGTTGCTTTTAAAAGACCATTTATAAACTATGAGATCCTCCCCAACTTCCCTGTCTTTCCCATATCAGACCCATTAATATAGATGAGCAGCCTCAGGCCTTGAAATAGGAAAAGTGGGGGCAGTAGGGTAGAGTGATTACAACACTTAGAATGTAAGACAGGCTCAGTTTTTTTAAATCTGGACCTGCCACGGACTAGCTGTGTTTTCATGGGCAAGTCAAATAAATAAACTTTAGTTCTCTCGACATCCTTATTCTATAATGGATTAAATAATAATGCCTACCTGATAACACAGTGAATACTGGGCCTGAGCCAGCTATGTGAGATCGTGTATGCAGAGTGATCGTTTATGTGCGTGTACATAATAAATACCCAGTGAATGTTAGCTGTCATTGCCATCCTTGGTGGATTCTGTCGTTGGGAATTGTCCTCATTAAGAGGGAGAAAGTTGTAATGTAAAGCCTTGGACTCTTTCCGTGAATCCTGTTATATTTTTCCTCTGGATTTTCTACTAGGCTGTATGTAGCTATTGCATTTACTGCATAACAGAAAATGACCTGAGTATCCTACCCTTTGTTTCAGTGAAACACACGTAGAAGATGAAGAAGGTCTCTACGACTGTGTTTATGGGGAAGATGAAGGTGGAGAAGTCTATGAGGACTTAATGAAAGCAGAGGAAGCACATCAACCCGTAGGCTCCCACTTGCCTTATGTTTCAAGTTACTTTGAGTATTTTATTAGGGCAGTGATTCCTTGCAAGACTGATTCATATAATTATTTATGTAACTTCTGCTGGAATAGTTTGTTTTCTTTTTACCTTTGCTACCTTTTAACTATATAATTGACTTCCTGCATTTGGAAACACATGGACATGACATTTTGCAGTTCAAAACAACTACAGGGAATCTCTGGTCTTGTCCTTTAATTTTCCTTGTAAGGAAAGCAAGTCTGAGAGAGAAATGATGTGCCACGCAGCTAAATAGTGGCAGAGTGGCAATTGAACAGAATTCCAGGGAATCACGAAATTACATTATCATGAAAGGAAATCTTCTCTTACCAAGCAGTTAAATCTTCTTTAAATTTGATGTAGCATTAAGTATATGTTAAAGAATATTTCTTCATATTTGTTAGGGGTAGAAGAAGTAGTATTTTTTTCTTTTTTTTTCACTAAAGGGGCTCCTAGAATTTTTACTGTTTTATAAACTTAGTTTCACATATCGTCATAGTCAGTATGAGCCCACAATGGTTTATCTGCCATTAAAATATCTAAAACATTCAGAAAGAACTACTTTGAATTTTTTTCTCACCTATAATTTGAAAAAAATGGTCAGTTGCCTAGGTTTTCATTAATGTAGTCTTTTTTTTTTTTTTATACAAAAGCTGGGTGGTGGTTTAGGGTTTTTTTTTTTTTTTTTTTTTTAGTGCTTTGATGAATTTCCTCCGCTCTCTTTATAGTCTTGCCTTTAATAAAAGGCTGGAGGTTTGTCCAGTGCCCCATATAGGGAGCAGTAGCTTCCATGGGAAGGAAACAAGTTACCTGGTCTGTGTTTGGTAAATGTAATGAATGCACTTTAACCCACTGTGAGCTGACAGGCTGCCTGTGGCAGGATTTTGAGTATTTTTAGGTGACAGGGTATCATCTGTATCTCCTAGAATCATCATCTGCTTTGGGTACCAGCAAATTCTTCAGTGTGTTTTCCAAGGGCAGTTCTTCATTCAGCTAACAGTGCCGGGTTGTTTATACCAGACAGGGTTAACAGCAGTGATCATTTAAATGCGTAGGGTCCTTCTTGTATACTCCTCAGGGTGCTATGTGCTTTACCAGGTTATCTACAGTTCCTTGGAGTTGGAACTATAATTCTCTCTGTGTTGTAGATGAGAAAACTGAGACACAGAGAAAATAGGTAACTTGTTCATAATACCAAGCTAATAACAGAAAACTGGTACTCAAACCCAATTCTATCTGATCCCCCATACCTTTGATCTTCATGTTATGCTCTTAATACCTCCAGTCTTAACACTAGTAGGTGAGCCAAACACCAAGATACTAACTCTTAAAAAAGTATTTTAAGATTTTTATCTATCAAATATCCTTTTGTTATTTTGCAAGTATTTCTATAGCACTTGTATGCTGTACATTAAGAAAACTATATTACACCATGTGTGATGTTTCCAGATTCAATAATGAAATAGATGAAATAATGAAAGTGATGTTTTCAGTATAAAGAGTGTCTGTACTCAGAAATTTATTTTTAATTATTTAAAACTGTTTCATTTACATGGTTCAAAATTTTAACAGATACTTCGTAAATGCAATAAATATATCTTTCAGTTATGTGTTTTATGAGAATGGAAAGCTTAAGAAAGTCAGTGATTTTGACTACCAGAGAGATTAACACATATGTTTGATTAAATAATTTTTTGATAATTCTAATTGCAGAAATGTCCAGAAAATGACATACGAAGTTGCTGCCTAGCAGAAATTAAGCAGACAGAAGAAAAATACACAGAAACATTGGAGTCAATAGAGAAAGTAAGTTATCAGGTATTATTTTTGATGCCTAAGTACTGCACTTTATAGTTAATATAGAAGACACTATGTCTACTGTGTATTTTCTACATTTCAGTAGGACTTTGGATTTAAAGGTCTCAAAGCAGATTTATTCCTTCCACAACTAGCTACTGATTTCTTAATCTTGGAATGGCACGGTGGTAGACACCAAGGCTATAGCAGGAAACACAACAGAACTCTGGTTCTCATGATACTCTCTCTCCTATGGGAGAGTTTATAATTTAAGCAAATAAGTGTGCCAGGTGGTGATAAAGTCTCTGAAGAAAAATCAGTCAGGGAAAGAGGATAGAGAGTGATGGAGGTGGGCTGGTTTTATTTTATATAAAGTGATAATGGAAGGTCTGTGGTAAGATGACATTAAAGACAAACAGCTGAGGGAATTGAGGGAGCAAGCTGTGCCAACATCCCAGAGACAACAGTTCCTGGGAGAAAGGCCCTCAGATGAGACCGTGTTCCGCATGTTCCAAGGAACAGCAGTAGCCCAGGTGGCTGAAGCAGCATGAGTGAAGAGAAGCAGTGAGCGTGGGGAGTGGTGAGCCACCGCATCCTGTGGGGGGCATAGAGAACACTAGCTCAAAGGTGGACTGGGTGAGTAGAAGAAGGGACGTGATCTAATGTAAGTTTTTCACAGCTCGTTCTGACTTCTTGGGAGAAAAGTTAGAAGGCTACTGCAGTAATTGGATTGACAGAACATGATAGTATTTGTAGAGCTGGTGAGGAATGGTCAGATTCTGAATAAATTTTGCAAGTAGAGCCAAGTGGATTAGATGATGAGTTAGATGAAGGATGTCTAAGAAAGAGAGCAATCAGGAATGCTAGGTTTATAGCATGAATAACTGCCTGAGTGGTGAAGATTGTCACTGAGATGGGGAGGACAGGTTTGGAAATCATGAGTCTATTGGGACATACTAAATTTACAATACTTCTCAGTTTTCAAGGGGCTGTGCTGAGGAGGGAGTTAGATATATGAGGCTGGCATTAAGGGGAAAAGTTGAACTGGCCGTTAGCATGATGCAAAGGAATCTATAAGGCTGTGGTACTGAATGAATTCACCTAGGGAATGGATGTTGCTAGAGGAGAGGTTTGAGGCCACCTCTGGTGACTTCCACATTTAGAGGTCAGGAAAATGAGAACCAGGAGAAAGTTTTAGACATTTAGGAAAAGAGCTGAAGGTGTGGAAGAGTTGTTTGGGAGGAGGGTGGGAGTAAATTGATTAGGGGAATGTAGTAGGATTATGCAGTATCACAGGCTCAATTGAAAATTAGACTATCAGTCTGGTTCATGTTTAACTTCTTAGGTCAGGTACGACGTCCATAGCAAGCTAAATTTAACCAGGTTTTTTCTTCTTCCAGAAAAGCACAGTGAAAGAGGAGAGTAGAGAGTAAGGGTATATGCAGAGAAGTGATTCTTATGATGGTTTATGGAGTGTAAACTGGGTAGGAAGGGGAGTGAGGACATGAGAGACATAGGCTGTTCAGTGGATGGGCAGACCCAATGGGGCTGAAGAAGTCCTTGAAGGAATGAGCTGTCAAGGTAGGGGGTAATGGTCAGAGAGCTGATTGCTTGAAATTAATGCTATAGAGCCTTGCAGTTGTTGCTAATGAGAAGGTCTTGGGATGTGACCACCAGAGTAGGGAGCTGAGCTGGGATGGAACACAAGATTACTGGAAGTAAGGAACTGAAAGGCCAGGCTATTGGGAGGATCATCTGCACAGATACTGAGATTGCCAGAAGTGGATAGTGGAGTGGTAATGGAAAGCGAGATGGCAGGCCAAGAACTAAAATTCTCAAAGAATGAAGGGGATGATCCATAAATTGCACAAATACATAATTGCTCTCAGGGACCTAGAATCTCTATAACGCATTTGAGGGATATTTTTATCAGTCCTGTATCTCCAAAATATTGCCTTCCCCCCCCCCCCACCCCCAATTTGGCCAATAATGTTTTTTTTCTTACTTTCAGAAGTATTTATTGCTGAAACCTTTTAGTCTATACTTTAAATGTGTTAACTTGTATTATGTCTTTATATCTCTATTCAAGTATAAAATCTTTAAGATAGAGAAAATAGTATCTGCTTTTTTCTTGGTATTCATTATATGGATAAACAATTGACTTTCAATAAATATTTGTTGATGAAAAACTATTATTAGGATAAGTTGTGCTTAATTATTCTGTTCTATCCTTGTAGTATTTCATGGCACCACTAAAAAGATTTCTGACAGCAGCAGAATTTGACTCAGTATTCATCAACATTCCTGTAAGTAAAAATATGCTAGCTAAAATTGTGGTATACTTCTATAAAATCCCTATCTTCTTCTTGGGTTCCAGATTCCTATTTAATATTTTCCTGTATTCTTGAAGAATTTTAACTCTATTTTTTGCCTCCTGAGTTCTTATATCCTTATTTTCTAGAAATAAAGGATATGTCATATCTTCAGCCAAAGTCAGTTGAGATGCAATCTGAACATGCATGGATAAGATTCATGTATTATCCTTAACTGCTTGTCAGGAAGAGGTAGTCTAAGTTAAGGAATCCCTGGTGCCGCTGTCTGTCTTGTGGGGAGCCCCCTTATGGTCTGCTCCCTGCTGTCTTGCTACTCCAGCCCCTCAGCCCCATCCTATAGATGCTGTCCTGTCACCTCAACCCCATCCTATGGACATTGATTTCTCCACTTCCTTGGCCTCTGCTCTGTGGTGCTTTCTGCTTCTGCTTCCAGTTGTACTAACCTTAACTCCCATTTCTGAAATGCACTACTTCCTTATGATTTAAGAGTCCATTTTAGTGGTTAGATGTGAGGAGCTTTTTTTTCACATTTATGTAAGCATTTTGAATTTCAGAGCCCCTTCCAATTACCTTATAATCTTAAAGGATAGTTACCTAGAAGCGTTGAAACAAACCAAATGCTGTGCCCAGTGAGGTCATAGTAGGCAAGATTCGAGTTCTTAAACCTCTAAAACTGGCTTGGGTTTTAATAGATGGCTCATGGATACACTAAACAGCACAAGTTTGCTTGTTTCACCTGGAAGTTCCCTACTATTTTGGTTGTCATGTTCAGTGTCTATGTACATCAGTCAGTTTGCGGGTTATTGTCCTTGTCCCTGATTTTGGCCAGATGAAGATATTCTCATTGATTCATAGCATAGCAGGAAGAAAAAAGTCACAGTATCAGGTGAACATTTAGCATAAAGCAAATCACATATTCTAGGAAGATGAGGCTCTTGAACCACCTCGCTGCTGTCGCTGTAACATAGGATGCATTTGACAGTCCTTAATCTTACAGCTTTAACATACTCTTCAACAAAATGACAGGGCCAACATATTCCTGTTTCCTTCACCCTGCCAAAGAAAGGGCTTGGCTGTGAAGTCAGTGTGGGCACCAAGGTACAGGGAAGGGATAATGGGAGAATTGGCACTTTGATTAGAATTTCCTCATTTCCTGGCTGTGACTTGTTATTTACTGTCTGACTGAAAATTACTTGCTTATCAGGAAAAGGTGGAATTCTGACTTCTGAGTTGCTCTAGCAAACTGCCTAGTACAATTTATCTGCTCTTTATTTATGCCATTAGTTGTCTGGTTTCAAGTAATTTAGTGTGATTATTGTAAGCTTAGCACCAGGACACCACTAATTGACTAAAGTGCAAATCTACAATTTTATGTCCCAAGGACATGAGTCATTACTTTATTCTGTCAATAAAACATTAAGCACTTGGATAGTTTTATTTAAAAAATTAGAGTGATTATAATGAAAATGAGCTGTACATATTTTTATATAAGGAATAAATTACCCTTTAATAAATAGTGAGATAATTTCCGCCCCCCCCCCCCCCGCCCCTGACAGGACACTGACGATTCAAGTCTGATCTGAAAGTGCTGTTTTCTATGCACTTGGCCTGTCTCCCTCCCCTTCCCTCCCCTTCTCTCCTCTTCTCTCTCCTTCCCCCTTCTCCCCTTTCTCACTTCCCTTTCCCTCCTCCCCTTCCTCCTGTCTTTATCTGTGGTAGCATGTTTATATATTGAGGGCATTCAACATATCTTTGAAAGACAAGTCTAGCAACTGTAGGGATTTTCAGTTTGGGTGATTTTTTTTTTGGTCCTGATTTATAATTTCCTTTGACATGTTTTTTTGTTTTTTTCTTTCCTAAGGAGCTTGTAAAAGTTCATCGGAACCTAATGCAAGAGATTCATGATTCCATTGTAAATAAAAATGACCAGAACTTGTATCAAGTTTTCATTAACTACAAGGAAAGGTAACTTTTAACTTTTAAATGTTGTGGCTATCACTTTGTGATTATAGTGAGGGTTAGTATTAAAATTGCTCATAAGTAACTATTAAGATATTGCATAGGTAGTAATTAGAACATGGCACAGTTAATCTCAGGGTAGTAGTTTGAGCTCTGTATGTGTATCAAGAAAAAGGGAAAAACAAAAACAAGGATCCAGAGTTTTGCACTGCAAGTCAGAAGGTTCAGGTTCTTTATCAGACCCTTTACCCCTGATTTCTGTAGTTTTTAGGAAGTCATTTTAACTCTCTGAGCCTCCTTTTCTCCATCTGTAAATGTTAGGAGTATATTAGCTGGTGCCTAGTGCTTGGTCCCACTCCCATATTTTATAATTCTCTCTTTAAGGCAGTTTTCCCTTCTAAGTTTGAAAAAAAAAAAATCTTCTGACCAACTCATGTGTGTTAAAGTACCAAGAAATTTCACTTAAAATGTCATTCTCTCTTTTTAAATCAAGCACTGGAGTTCCTAGTGCTAAGAAGTGGCTAATGGATTCCTTTGCATCAACGACAGTTGGATAAACATGAACTCATTAGTAGTTTTTTTCCCCCCCCCAGTGGAGAATTAAAAGAAACAATAAATTACCCAACCTTTTTGTAAAATATCTGTATTACTCCACAGCTCCCCTTCCTGAAGCGGCCTCAGACTCCATGCAGTGCGAATTCTCTTCCATCTGGCACCATTCAGGCCTCTCATTCATTCCCTGTATTTTCCTTAATTAAAAAGCAGGAAAGAGCAGGAGGTTTATTAATGAATGGAGTCTAAATAAAATTGTAGTGTAAGGTAAAACTGTTTTGGAGTGTGCATAAATAGTAAAAAGTTGATCTTTAATAGGAACATAAACAGAAATTTTTAATTTTGTTTTTGTGACATTCATGTGTACTTGATGTTAACGGTCATTAAGCCAGTTTGTAAAATCTACCTGCTGTAAAAATGTACGTGGAATTAATCCCATTCAAATTTAGAAATAAAAATTAGCCCTTTTAATAGCATAATGTGAGTGACCCTTATTCTGTGACTGCACGTGTGGTGTGCGTTTAAAAGAAATGAGAAAGCGGAGGTTTGGAGAGATGACTTGTAGTTTGCCCAGGGTCACATAGGTAGTTAGAGACACAGGACAGGTGAGATTTGCTCTGATTCCCCCCAACTGTGGTTGTAAATAGATGGGAATTCTGCCTCTTCCCTTTCCACTTTATTCTGGCTTTTTTTTTTTTTTTTTTGTCTTACGAATCTCTCTTTCTTTCTCCCTTTCAGGCTGGTTATTTATGGGCAGTACTGCAGTGGAGTGGAGTCGGCCATCTCTAGTTTAGACAACATTTCTAAGACAAAAGAAGATGTGAAACTGAAATTAGAGGTACCTGTTTATTTTTTGTTTGGTTGTAGAATAAAGTAAGATAAACCTTAAAGAAGAGGAAGGAGATGGTGGATGGGCAAAATGGGTGAAGGGGACAGGGAGATACAGGCTTCCAGTTATGGAATAAGTAAGTCATGGAAATACAAGGCACAGTGTAAGGAATGTAGTCAGTGATATTGTAATAGTGATGTAAGGAGACAGATGGCAACTACACTTGAGGTGAACACAGCATCGTGTATAAAGTTGTCAAATCACTAAGTTGTGCACCCGAAACTAAGGAAACGTTTTGTGTCAACCATACCCCAAAAAAGAATAAGAACAAAAGTAGATACACTTCTTTTCAAGATCAGTGCGATAATAAATTTCCCCATGTATTCTAAATATAATTTCATGTCAACTTTATAAAATATTTTCATAGCTAGCTCTATAAAATATTAATGTGTTTGTAATAATATAACAGTAGTAAAATCTACGACTTATGGCTCTGTGTTTTACATGCATTATCTCATTAGATCCTTATGACTCTGTGAGATACGTACAATTAATTTTCTTCCCTTATGGGTGAGAACACTGAGGTTCAGAGAGATTATGAGTAATTTGCCCAGGGTCAGCTAGGTAGAAAGAGGGACAGGATAAGTAGGATATTTGGAGATAATGTACATGTAGATTAAAAATGGTTATTAAAAATATAAGACATTTAGGGTCAGGTGTATAAAAGGGGCATGAATATTGCCCGTAAGAGGGAAGACAAGACAGACACAAGTAAGATTAAGTCGTATGTGACAAGCAGTAATAGGGCTCTATGAGTAAGACTGATTACGTCAGTACAGGTAGAATGTGGGAGATTTCTCTGGAGAGGTAGTATTTGAGTTAGGTCACCAAAGAATGGAGTGAGTCTTGACAGGTGAGATTCCATGGAGAGCATTCTGACCAGATGATTTGGGAAAGTTTGAGAAATGGAGAGTAGGCCAGAATAAACAGAGGACATGGTAGCAATGGAAGATAAACCTGGAGATTGTGGGGGGGGGTTTTTTGTATATCATTTCTTTTTCACAAGAAGAGTGTACTTTCAAAGAACTTTTGCAAAAGATTATTTATATGTTATATGAATTATCGTCCCAATTATATTATCCATATGTTTGGATTTTCTTAAATGTTGGGTAGAGATACATAGTCAGCTCTTAAATGGCTGTGTTTGGCTTAGTTGACTCTCTAGTGTCCCCTTTGCTGTCTTTGTTCAATTTAGCAGTGAGGTCAGGTGATGAGAGGGAAAAAAGAGGCACATGATTTTCAAATTAGAACTCTTTCATTGCTTTAGCGCATTTGGTGTGATTTCATAACACCCATAATGGAAAAATATTGGTTAGAAAGTTTACCTATCAATAGGCTATCAAGCAACCATACTAACTCTCTGTCATGGATCTTTTCCCCTTACTTCTTATAATCCTCTGATGATGCGGACTCTGTCTGCTGGTGGCTTGAGTCACTACTAACTTATATCCTGACAACCCTGTAAAGGGTTCATGCTCCTTTTGGGAGAAAAGAACCTCAGAAGCATAGAGCTATAAGCTATCTTGATTCAAATTAAAATATGATGGTAAGACAAAACTTGACAACTTACACAACTAGTTCCTAACAGAGCTACCATTAGAGCTGTTTTTTTGTTTGTTTTTTAACAAAGATATAAAACTCTGGCTCAAGATAGGAGTCTGCACGTCATCAGTCAAACCTCCATTATATTCAGCATCATTTAGATGTTCCTCTCCCTTCCTTCAGAGTCACGGTCAATGTCCTGCCTGTGACATACTCTGGGACTCTAGGAACATTGTTGTATGATCATTGTCTGAGGGAAAGAGAGAACCTCTGGCTGAGTTTGAAAAGCTTAGGGCAATGGGCTGCTGGCTGTCCTTTTTTGCCTAAAAAGTCACTACTTCTGACCAGGGCTCTGATTTGCAAGTATTGAATCAGACACTTACTGTGACACCTCAACAGATACTCTTTGCTGGGACTGTCCTCTGCAACTCCTGGCATGATAAAGGGAAAGCTGCCCTATTCTCTGTGTGTCTCTGCCTCCTTCATGTCTTCAGTATTTTGTTGTTGTTGTTTTTTTTTTTTAGGAGAAAGCGTGCGTGGGGGGGTGGGTGGGGCAAAGGGAGTGGGAGAGAGAATCTTAAGCAGACTCTAGCACCCTGAGATCATGACCTGAGCCAAAATCGAAAGTCAGATGCTTAACCGACTGAGCCACCCAGGCATTCCATGTCTTCAGTTTTGTGGTTACTTTTGCTCTTAGTGATTTTATCTTTTTTCTTTTCTACTTTGGAACCAGGATAACATAGGGCAAAATGTGACAGTCTCTTTGTCTTGTCCTGTAAGCTAGCTCATCCCTATTCCTTTATTTTCTTCTCAGTTAGAATTGGAGTTCATCTAAGCATGTGATTGGATGTTTTGGAAGGCTCATTTCTACCCTTTATTTACTTTCAATGCTAATAAGTATTTCACAACCTCAGACTCAGACTCCTCCCCAGTTGTAGGAAATGCCAGCAATGTTAGTTTTTTTACTTCCTGAGCCTGTAATTTAGAACTTCAAGGAACTAGTGTGTGTGTGTGTGTGTGTGTGTGTGTGTGTGTGTGTATATATAAAGTGTAAGATACAACCTCAGTTCCAAGGAGCTTAAAATGCAGCTAGGGAGATGAGACTCATTCATTATAATAATCTTAACAGTTTAACCTCCTATTTGAGACCCATGATCCAGAACTCTCCACAATCTGTAGAAGCAGGAAATCAGTTGAAATAGTTATTCTTCCCAGTGAACTGCAGCAATTGACAAGACATGAGCTAACTTGTCCAGATGTGTCCCCAGTTCTTGCTTGAGACCTGTAGTCAAATACTCATGAAGTCACTACGGTCATTAGAGCTAATGGTGTTTACTTTATAGGTCCTGATAATATATCCTTCCGTGGGCCACAAAAGCTAAGTGTGGGCAAAGGGAAAACAAACTCATGAACAAAGCAGTATTTTCTTGAATGCAACTCTTTCTAGGAACTGGAAAATTCCTTGGTCTGGGATATGCAATTGTCTGAGGATTTTGGACTTAGTTTCTCACTAATAATAATCATTTTATGGAACTTTGTTATTTTTAAAAACTAGGTCACAAAAATATGTGAGAAACAGTAAAATCGGAAAAGCAACTTGTTCAAGGTTACACAGCCAAGCCTTGATTTGAAGTCACGCTTTGACACTTCAGAGTACTTTCCTCAAAGTCATAGTTAATGGCAAAAGAATGGACACAAGTCAATACTATTTTTAGATAAACTTTTAAGAAAGAGTATGAGATTAAAAAAATAGGCTTTTGAAACTTTGAATCCAATAATAGGTTTATACTTTAGCAAATTTTTGGAGTCAATCATTCCATTTCATTTAGTTTCACAAATATTTATTAAGCAAGTACTAGATTCTTAAAGCTGTAAAAGATATGATATATTGGGGAAGATATTGTGTACAACAACAGTTAAAATGCCCACAAGGCACAGAGAGCACAGTTTTGATTGGGATTATCACAAAAGGTCTAGGTGTATAGTTCTTGAAGAGGATGATAAATTTTATTGGAAACTAGACCAAGCACATGGTGGTTGGGGAGAACAGAATGAGCAAAAGGCATGCCCATGAGGAAGGCACATGGCCAGTTTGATGAGTAGGGACTTGTTCTTGATGCTGGGCCCACAGGCCGGCAGGGGGGGTGGGGGTGGCCGTGATTGGTAGAAGGTGGAGCTATAAGGGTAAGTAGAAGAAGACCCCAGAGGGCCATTAGAGAAAATAATTTTCATGCATAAAATAGTTCTGCTTAATGAATCATTTTGGAGTTGAAATGCTACAAGGTTTGTCTTTTTGGTTTTTAATTACTTTCTGTTTTTCAGGAAGGATTATTAAGGAAAATAACAAGATATTTATTATATAATAAGAGTTTTGTTTATGACCTCTGCATCTTTTAATGCTTGCTTTATGACTTCTTTTGATAAAATTAACAAAGTTTTTTAAAAAGTTTTTAAAAAACATTTCATTAGGAATGTTCCAAAAGAGCAAATAATGGAAAATTCACTCTTCGAGATTTGCTTGTGGTTCCTATGCAACGTGTTTTAAAGTATCACCTTCTCCTCCAGGTATGTAACTTAAAACTGTCAGTTTATTTGTTCATTTTTCATTTAACAAAGTATTCGTGAATCATCAGTTATGCTCCATATACTCTGTTTGGAGCATCAGTTATGCTCCATATACTCTTTGGTGCATTGTGATTTTTCAATGATTAATATAGCTAAGTGGGAAATAACAGAATAGCTGGAAACTTTTTCTTTTAGCAAAGATGATTCTGTATCTTCCGCAAAGTCACTTTTTATGTTCTTCAAACAGAACTGGCTCCAAAAAAAAAAAAGCAAAATGAAAAGATCCCTTTAACCAAGTCATCTTTGGTTAGCAGGAATCATTTATTAGAATCTCAGTGCTGCAATACCCCTGATTTTTGGCAGGTTAAGTGTTTTGGACCTTTTGCCTTATAACCATAAACTAAAAAGAATTCTGTCACATTCCATATTGCTTTCTGCTATAGTGAATTATAATAAGACTACATTTATTTTGAAGTATTCTTGTTATAACCACAAAGCTTATGGTTTCCACAGTTAGTCCTCTAATGAGGGTGGAGAGTCTTATAAATTTAATTTGATAGCTGTACCAGGAGGCTCATTAGTTCTGCTCCAAGGAAATGTCTTACAGTATTAGTCTGTCAACTCTGCTGATGCTTGTGAAATGTCATTTTAAAAAGATCTACTACCTGTATGTGAAATATAATTTTGAGTCTGCTGTGCTTTAACATCTCGTATATTAAATTCCTTGAGCTGTAGTTGCAAAATTATTAGTCATCTCTATTTTGTTCTACTGAGAAATCAGAAAAATTCAAACCCTGATTATATCTTAAAAATGCATTAAAACATTTATAAGACCTAAACTCAAAGCAACTTAATCAAATTGGATTTTATGAAAAAATAATGAGGTCTTAAGCAATCAGTTTCTGAGACATCATGAAACTAAAAACATGTCCAAAATAATAATTTATTTTGTAACTTTGGTATAGTCAGTATCAATTGAAGACTTTAAAAGGTGCAGTTTTCAAGAAACATCTATTTTGGTCATTTATAAAATTCTAAAGAGACTTATAAAAGTTTAAAATATGACTATACCTTTTTGAAATTCAGACTTTTTTCTTAATCCCTCTTGGATTGTTTTATATTTTAAATTTCAAAAGAATGTTTAGTTTTATGATTTTTTAAAATAGGGAAATTTTTATTTGGGATAACACATCGAGATAAAAATTCTAGAAATGTTTTCCCATCTTGACAGAGTAAAGTAGAATTTGTCTAACGTTTAGACATTTGTTGAATTAATGTGGTATGAATTTGAACATTTCCTACTTAATGCTATACTTTAGTGGGGAAATAATTTTTGAAACACTTTATGGTTTGAAATCACAGATTAATAAATTTAGAATATTTGAGAGTGGGGGATTTGGAACTTTGAGCATAATTTACTATCATTAATAAAGGAAAAGTAAGAGTAAAAGAATATTACTTGGACAAATTTCTTGTATTTAACAAATCTGATGGCTGTATGTCCTCTTTAAAAGTAGAAACGCTACTTGTGCTACACTCAGCAAAAATTTTCGAGTGGCTCCCTGTTCAACACACAGTGTTAGACATTCATGGTATAAAACAGCCCACGTCTCCCTGCACTGATAATGCTCACTGTTTAGATAGGGAAAATGAAACGTACGCTTCTAGGTACCATACAATGTGATAGGTATACAGAAAGTATGGAGGTAGTACAAATAAAGGCCTAGTTAATTATGCCTGGGGAGGCTGGGGACTTAAGGAGGCCTCTGTCCTAGAAAGCTTCACTGAGGAGTGATTCTTGAACTGGCTGTGAAGGGAACAGTAAGAGGTTCAATAGGTGCATCAGAGAGGAAGCGCTTTCTGAGGAGAGCAAACAGCATGTCTAATGGGATCAGACATTAGAATGTATTTTGAGAATTGCAGTTAATTTAATGTGAATAGAATATAGATTGTTTGGGTAGAGTGGAGAGAGAAGTTGGGAGAGGTTTGCAGAATTCAGACCATGCAGGGTCTAAGAGGTATGGATGACAATCTGAAGCTTTTGTGGGCATCACAGAAATCTGAATAGGGTAGAGACAGGATCAGATTTATATATTAGAAACCTAGCTCTGATGTCAATAGAGTGAATAGATTGTAGTCCAGAGAGGCTACAAGTCAGAAGCCAATTTATAATAACCCATGTGAAAAAGAATAAGGACTTGAACCAAAGTAGTGGCAGTGAGGATGGTTACCAGGGAAAGGATCAAAGTCCGTATCACCAGAACATAGTATGGGAGAGGGGCACCTGGGACACTTTTTAGGTTTTGGCTTAGGTGATTCCATTGATGGAGGTACCATCATTCAATAAAACATAAACGGGAACCGGAGCAGGGTTGTGGGTGAAGGTGCCTTAAGTTTGGAATTGTTGGGTTAGATGGGCTTGTGAGATACCCAGGTGGAACTGTTTAGTTGGACAGAAGAGTCTGGGACTCAGGTGTGAGTTCTAGGTTTGAGCACATTCCTTTGAGAGTGATTGTCTTATAAGGTGAGTGTTGATGTTATGGAGATGATTGTGATAGGATTTGTAGAGTAGGTACACTAAGAATAACAGAAGACTAAGGTGAAAACTAGGGAATGGTAACTTTCGAAGGTACAGATAAAGTATGAAAGACTGGTCAATTGGCAGAAAATTTAAGATGGACTAACCAACAATAATAATAGCAACGAACAAAAGATCCTAATGTCCCTGAAGCCAAGGGAGAGGAGTAGTCATCAGAATCAGTTGGTAATGATGGGATCTTTCACGGCATTTGGGAAGGATGTCAGTGTAATGGCAGGGGATAGAATTCAGGTTCATCTTTGAAAGGAAAGTGTTTCCAACCATTGTCTCCTATTCTTTTGGTGTCTAGTTGGTCTTACAGTTTGAGATTTTTTTATGAAAATAGAACCTAGTTAAGTTGCATCAGATTTATTACATTATGGTGCAAATAGTGATAAAAATGGTTTATTTTTAAAAAATGTTTTCTTTCTTATATTTTGGTTTTAATTGATGAAAATAGTACTGAACTGTATCTTCCAAATAGGAATTGGTCAAACATACCACTGATCCTATGGAGAAGGCAAATCTGAAATTGGCTCTTGATGCAATGAAGGTAAGGCAAATGTATCATTAAGTTCTTTGTATTTTTTATTCCTGCCTAAAAACAACAGACTACAGACTGCTAATACATATGTATGATATGCTGATATAATATATAAGTATTTGTATAGTTTTGTATTTGGTGGGGAGAGCTGGATATTTTTTTTTTAAGATTGATTTATTTTAGAGGGAGAGTGTGTATGATTCGGGGGAGGGGCAGAGGGAGAGAATCTTCAAGCAGAGTCCTGAGCTCAGCACGGAGCCAATGGAGCCCCACACAGGGCTAGATCTCAAAACACTGAGATCGTGACCTGAGTCAAAATCAAGAGTAGGACGCTTAATTGACTGAGCCACCCAGGCACCCCAGAGAACTAGAGCTATCTATCTATCTATGTATATCTAAGATTTTATTTATTTGAGAGAGAGGGAGAGGAGGGAGCACAAGCAGGGGGAACAGCAGAGAGGGAGGGAGAAGCAGGCTCCTCGCTGAGCAGGGAGCCAGTTGCAGGGCTTGATCCCAGGACCCTGGGCTCATGACCTGAGCTGGAGCTGAAGGCAAGTGCTTAACTGACCCCCAGAGAACTGGATATTCTTAACTGAAATAGATATCCTTGCATGGATTTAATTGTTAGACAAAGATACATAAAACCAAGAGGTGTAGTAAAATAACTTGTTATTTATGAAAGTATGACAACTTTTATAACTACTGGGAATGATTTAATATAATGGTTTTATTTCACATTCTTTTTGTGGTTACTAATAGAAAACTATTGGCTTATTTGCAACGACATGGATGAAATAAGTCAGAGAGAGACATGTATCATATGACCTCACTGATAAGAGGAATTCTTAATCTCAGGAAACAAACTGAGGGTTGCTGGAGTGGTGGGGGGTGGGAGGGATGGGGTGGCTGGGGGATGGACATTGGGGAGGGTATGAGCTATGGTGAACGCTGTGAATTGTGTAAGACTGTTGAATCACAGATCTGTACCTCTGAAACAATACATTATATGTTAAAAAAAAAAGATAGCAGGAAGGGAAGAATGAAGGGGGGGAAATCAG